>NC_142042.1:37557317-37857817 GCF_982192425.1 Myodes glareolus
CACTGATACTACTACATGTTCATTTCAGGTCAGTGACAGTCTTTTCTATACAGACTCCTGGGGACTCAGATGGGTGGGAACTCCTCTTTGCATTGCACCTTCTAACAGTTACTTCAGTCACCGTGGCTGGAGAAGACAACAAAGTAATTGTATTGACTGTGTAAGTTTCCATACTGTGATGACAAGATGAGGATATATTTTCTTTAATATCTGTATTATAATTCCAAATGCTGATGTCCAGAAATTGTTGACCCCAAGTCTGCTGTCTTCATGACAGTATGCATGGTTCGCCATCTCTGACCACAATGGTGAGACTTGGCAGTTGTAAAAATGAGACTTACTTAGACATCCACCTTGCTCAGTTCATTTTTATTTCCTTTGCCACTACCTCTCAATGTCTGTTAACTGACCAAGGTTTCTGGTCTTTACTCTAGATACGAGAATATTTTCTCCTTGAAAAATCACACAACATTTTGCTATATCTATACAACCTACCTATAAAAAGCTTTAGAAATAAAGAATTTTCAGTTCTGCTCTCACATCAGTGCGGATGACAGAGTGTTCCATCCAGACTCTTCTCTGAAATTCTACCAAAAGTTCAGACATGATTTGAATGTGACTTAAGAACTCATGTGTCCAAGCCTGGCTCTTCTGAGATGCTGATGAGCCCATAGAGCTTTAAGATACAGGGCTTGCAGGGAAGCTGCTTTTTCTGGAAATGATTAATAGAGTTTGGGGGGATCTTGGTTAGTTTTTATGAATGCACTTTTTAAAAAAGATCAAGGATGACCCCTTTCTAATCTTTCTCCAGCCCCTGTGTTCTTATTAAATCTCTTTATCTCCCATCTGTTCCTACTACATGCGTATCTGCCACACCGTCATAGGAGAGAAAGTCTTTACCAAAACTAAGCCAATGTTGCTATTGTGGTTGTGAAATGGTAAGATAAATAAATCTTTCTTCTTTGTAAATCACCTATTCTCAGCTCTTCCATTATAGTAACAGAAGACATGCTAATGCAGACCTGTAATGTACAGTTGAAGTGCAGAAAGGATCAGTGCCTTCCTTTTCTTTCCGTCCTTAAAGAGCTACATGATGGTGTAAACCCCTGAATACAAGCAGATGTCAGTATAAAGGTGATGTTTTTCTCCACGATGTTCACACCACTATTGAGCCACTGGATGTATCCTTCTAGGCCACTCATTACTGTTGCTCCCATAGCACAGACGTTGGTAAGACTGACAATTTCTTTTATCCTCCAGTAGTGAGGATAGCATCTCCCATCACTGTGAATGCTAGTCAGAACCAACCTCATAGTTCCATAGCCTGTGACTCAACTACATGGTATCTTCAGAAATGCAATCTTTCCATCGAGTCCTGGAGAGTAAGCAACTTCATTGGACAAAACAGCCTGTACTATTTGAAGGTATATGGGAATTCACTGGCTAACAATTCCAAAGGAAGTAACTTATTTTTGGCACTGGATTATTTGTTCATTTTACAAGACTAGTAGGAGCACCAAAGCCCATTATAAATAACACCATTGTAAATTATAATATATATATACATATATTATTGTTATATATACATTTTCCATATGACTCTTTGAAAGAGTCTTTAGGCCTTCCCCATATTCCCCCACTTTACTCTGCTCTCCCACAATTCCAAATTAACAACTTCTGTCCATGAGTCCATTTTAATCCTTTATACCAGTGTTGTGTCTACTTCTCCCCTTAAAAGTTTTTTCCTACAGCCCCTTCACAATTTCCTGACCTCTGTGGGTACCAGTAGCATTCATAGCTGCATTCATAGCTCCTTCCAGCATCATGAAAGCCATCCAATTGGAATAAAGCATCTAGATCATTACCATGTTTTATGACTCAAGTGTGTAGTGTCTCCTACTCAAGTTCTGGAGGTTAACCAAGCATAATAGTAATAGCCTGTAATGACTGACATCTGACAAAGAATTAACTCATTTCTGGCAATGAAGCTTTTAATAGTTAGCACATGGGGCAAGGGTAAATAATTCTCTAGTAGTGGTAAGTAATGCCCTAGTTTGAGTATTGTTCCTCTGTATAGGGAAAATTACACACACACACACACACACACACACTCCTCAGAAGCTTATATCGTACCAGATTTTCTTTTTTTCAGTTTTATTTTATTTTACTTTTCAAAGTTTATTAAATTATAAAAGTTTCCATTTCCGCCACTCCTCCCAATACCCTCCCACTCCCCCCACTCTCTCTCCTCCTCCCTCTCCATTCCTAAGAGCAGTCAGGGTTTCCTGCCCTGTGGGAAGTTCAAGTTCCTCCCCCCTCCCTCCAGGTCCAGGAAGGTGAGTATCCAAACAGACTGGATCCCAAAAATCCAGTATATGCAGAGGAAACAAGTCCCAGTGTCATTGTCAATGGCTTTTCAGAAAGACTCCGGGCCAGCCACATTCAGAGAATCCGGCCACATTCAGAGAATATGGTTGGATCACGTGCTTGTTCAGTCCCAGTCCAACTGGCCTTGGTGAACTCTCATTAGATCAGTCCCCTTGTATCAGTGGGTGATTGCACCCCTCGCGGTCCTGATTTCCTTTTTCATGTTCTTCCTCCTTCTGCTCCTCATTTGGACCATGGGGGGCTCAGTCCGGTGCTCCAATGTGGGTCTCCGTCTGTACTGCCATCCATCGTCGGATGAAGGTTCCCTCTGGTCTTGCCTTCTTTGCTCACGTTCTCTTTCCTTCTGCTTCTTGTTTGGACCTAGGGAGTTAAGTCCAGTGTTCCAATGTGGGTCTCTGTCTCTATCTCCATCCATCGCCAGATGAAGGTTCTGGCACTCTTGTCTATTTCCAGTCTCCAGAAGGATAACTACATGATTTTCTTCAGGTTCACCTTCTTATTTAGCTTCTCTAGGATCTCGAATAATAGGCTCAAAGACCTTTAATTATGGTTAGAATCCACTTATGAGTGAATACATACCATATTCTTCTTTTTGGGTCTGGCTTACCTCACTCAGTAAAGCGTTTTCTATTTCCATCCATTTGCATGCAAAATTCAAGATGTCATTGTTTTTTACCGCTGAGTAAAACTCTAATGTGTATATGTTCCACACTTTCTTTAACCATTCTTCTATTGAGGGGCACCTAGGTTGTTTCCAGGTTCTGGCTATTACAAATAGTGCTGCTATGAACATAGTTGAACAAATGCTTTTGTGGTATGATAGGGCCTCTCTTGGGTATATTCCCAAGAGTGGAATTGCTGGGTCTTGAGGGAGGTTGACTCCCAGTTTCCTGAGAAACCGCCACACTGATTTCCACAGTGGCTGCACAAGTTTGCATTCCCACCAACAATGGATGAGAGTTCCCCTCTCTCCACATCCTTTCCAGTATAGGCTATCATTGGTGTTTTTGACTTTAGTTAATCTGACCGTTGTAAAATGGATTTTCATACAGCTTTTTCAAGAGCCCTTCAGCCTTACTCATCCTCATATTCCCTCCTCTATTTTAAACTTTTATGTCCAATCTCACAGCTGCTTTTAGACGGAAAGTCAATTTTCTTTAAAAATACCACCCCATGGTAGTGTCCCCAATCTTCAGAGGATGTCTCCACACCCATGAGTATTTGAGTGGCACAAATCAAACTCATTGAATAGAGAGAGAGAGAGAGAGAAGCAAGTTGAGTTCACAGAAAATTTGTAGGAGGTGGATCTTGGAGGATTTGAAGGAGGGGGTCAATATGATCAAAGTACACTGTATAAAATTCTCAAATATTTCCTTTAGAAAGTGTGTTTTTAAAAGCTCATTTCCCAACACACTTTCTAAACTGATGTGTCCTCAAAGACATGAAATGATTGACAGTTGTATAAAGAAGTATTGCTAGTTAAATAAAAGATAGATGAAATATTTGAAAACTCTTTTTTTTAACAATTGATAAAAAAGAAGTGTAAATTTTTCTTAGTGGAGATTTCTGAAAATTCTTACTGCTGACTAGATTCTAATGAGCTTGCTCACTTTCCTCTTCCTTCCTTTCTTCCTTTCTCTCTCTCTCTCTTCTTTCCTTTCTTCTTCCTTCCTTCCTCTTTTCCTTCTTTCCTTCCTTTCTTCCTTTCTCTCTCTTCTTTCCTTTCTTCTTCCTTCCTTCCTCTTTTCCTTCTTTCCTTCCTTTCTTCCTTTCTCTCTCTCCTTTCTTCTTCCTTCCTTTCTCTTTCCCTCTTTTTTTCTTTCCTTCCTTTCTTTCTTTTCCCAGAAACTCTAAAACAGATGTCAAAAATCTGGATGGAAAAAGAAAATGAAATTCACTCTCCAACATCCCATCCATCCCTTTTCCTCCAGGTTCCTGTATGTGTTCTTCTGTTCACTACTTTGATTTCCTAACTATATTTTCTAAAAATAATTCTTAAAAGATACTAAAATGCCTTGCTCAAAATAGCAGCATATGTAATCATTGTCTTCAAGAAGCCCCAACTTGTCAACATGTTTAGAAACTACCCAAGGTGAAAAAAAAAAAAGTAAAACGACTCCATCTTACAAGAACAGGCATTGACCTTTTAATGCTGTTGTGTCGCAGATGTTCCTTCAAGCTGTGAATGTGGGTATTGATCATGATGAGAGCATGGCACTCAATATAGGTCAGTGCCGTGATCTGTTGTCACATCAGAAATAAATGACTTGCTGGACAGGGCTTGATGGAGGTAGAACGGGTGGTGAAAACTCTCATGCTGAGATGCCCATGAGGTTCTGCAGCTAGAGAACAGAGAAAACAAGGAAGTCAGGAAGCAAAGCAAGAAGGCAACGAAGCATTTGGTCAGAAGCATGGAGGAGATCTCACTAGAGTTCAAAGACCCAGTAATCCCTCTCTCTAACATATTCAGAGAGTAAAACGAAGGGTTCGAATTTATCAAGAAACTAAGTACAAGGCTGTCATTGTGTGGACTCTTCGCCAAGGTGGAGATTATAATTTGCGGGACAGTGGCATAGATAAGGCCAGTCATTTCCTTGTTTTCTTATACAAACTTCCAGGTGTACACTACAAATAAAGCTAAAATCTGGCCATGAGCTTGTTCAGGTTCAAGCATCCCCATGTAGAGAAAACAGCCTCGGTGCTGGTGGTGCTGGCGTTTACAATCAATGGTTCAATAGGCCACAGTCAGGTGGCTTCACTGGGTCTTAATTTTTTTATCTGTTATGTTACGATATCCAAGCCCTTCACGGTGCTTAAGATAGCATGAGCTCCTACTCTTTGGAGTTGACCATTGTGCATGTCTGGAAAATGAGAACAAATTTTGTCACTTTGCTGTGTCTACTTCCTGAATGCTTGCTAGTGTTGGAATGTAATGTAAAGAATAACAATTACAGCAGGTTGTTTGGGGAATTTATTGAAATATTATTATAAAATCTCTAGTTCTTATCAAAGTCAACTATAACAATTACTCCTACACCTTCCTGTTGGAGTCTCTTACCAGTGAACATATTTTTAAATAGAAAACAAGAACATTTTAATTGCCTCGGCTAGATACTTTTGCTTTGTTTTATGTGTGCACTCACAGCCAGACCCTTGTGTATAATGTTAAAAGATGGATATTTTTTCCTTTGGCTTTTTTTTTCTTTTTGTGTAAATTATAACAATTGCTTTGGGAACTGTGCATTTGGACAAGCCATAAAATAATCAAAATTGTAATGCTGTTTGGTGGCAGCATTGGACTCTTGGAATTAGCGGCTAGATTAACCACTCATTGTTGCAGGCGTCCCATTCCTAGCTGGGTTTAATAGTCTTGGTCATTGGGGGAATGCATTATTTTGGTTGGTTTGAGGGCTTTTCAGAATAATATCTTAGATGGGAGTGGGTCCATCACTCACAGCTGCCTCTTCCTTTAGTCTAATGCTATTTCCACACTCTGCCAAAATAATGATGGAAAAGTGAATTATTTCGCATATTTTACTATAAAAGAACAATTTGATGTCAAATCTTGTAATTGCATTGGCCAAATTATGTTTGGATGTTTACATAGACTTCTCACTGTAGTCTTCAGTCTGTTTATGATACAACACTTGCCGAACAGGTGTTTAAGAACACCAACTCACAAAAGATATTTTCAGAAATATCTGAAGACACGTGCTATATCCATTTAAACAAGAAACATCTTTGAATTTCGTCTTGGCCAATTGTGGGAGTTTCTAGTGAGATTTCAGCTTTGATAGGTCCTAGACTTCAGCTCCCTTTTATCAGTGTCTCTGTGTGTGCCTCTCTCTGTGCCTCTTTCTTGCTCATCTTAATTGCTTTAAATCTATCACTTTAACATTTCAAACCCAATTGTTTTATGACTGTGAGATATTGTCACAATGTATTATGCTAATGGAGCTAATTAATTCCCTGGGAAACTTTCCCAGAGACAGTGATAGAGAACATGATAAAGCCATCAGCTCTCCATGGTAAGCAGAATCGCGCTTCCTCCCCCCCACCCCAACTCCCAAGTCTGATGTTTATGCTACTGTGGGCTGGTTCATTTTTCTACTTATGAACCTACTTCAGGGGTGCCACTGTGCTTCTCTTTCGCACACACTACTGCTCATGACATCTTTACAACCTAGGAAAGTACAATGAACTCAGTAACGGTTAGGACTGTGTGTCTGTCTGGTGTCCGGTCTGGACCAGAAGAGATGCCTATTGATAAGGAAACCCAAACCACTCTGAGTTCCTGCCTTAAAAGACAGCACAGAAAACTTAGGAACATGAAAGCATTACAGAGAAGTTCCTTATATTCAATTTGCACCTAATTATAACAGGTACTTCTTTTCTCAGTAGTACAAATCAAACAATGATTCTCCCAAATTGGGGTCCTACTGCATCCCAATGAGGTTGCTACAAAGACTCAGGTCTGTAAGGCTGATGAGACTTTAAATAGGATCAATAGGAGTTATCTGGAAGAGCTGGAGGACTGGGTAAGGTAAGTCCCTCAACAGCACCACAAGCTCTATGTCTTCCAAGGAACAAAGTACCTTGGGACCAAAGGCTGCCACAAGGCCAGAGTGTGTGACTCTTATCTCTGACATTTACTGATAATAAATAAATACTTCATCTTTTTCACTATAATTTTCCAAAGTCAGCCTAACAGTATCTAAATCCAAAGGCTGTTAATGAGTCAAAGAGCAAAAGCCTGAGGTTGGATGGTCCCAAGCATGCTCATCATATTGACTTCATTTCCTCCTCAGCCTTCTCTGCTTCCCCACCTCTTCCTCTTTTGTATGCAAAACGTAATTTCTCAACTTGCTATCACACTTGGACACATAATCACAGAGAAGGCACACTGCAGTTTACGATCTCTCAATCACAACAATATCTGATACAATCTATTGAAAACTACTTCGAGAAGTATCTTTTCTAATCCTTTTCTTGATGTGGGATGCCCCTCTGTATGCTGTGACTGTGTTTTACAACCATTGGGTAACAAAGAAGCTGCTTTGGCCTATGGTAGGGTAGAATATAGCGAGGCAGGAAATCCAAACAAAGAGAAAAGGGAAAAGAAGATGGAGTTGAGAGAGATGCAAGCATCTGCTGGATAAGAAAGATATGAAATAACAAACCCCAAACTTTGTGGTAAAATATAAACTGTTAGAAATGAGGTAATTTAAGTTATAAGAGCTAGTTAATAATAAGTCTGAGCTAATAGGCCAAACAGTATGTAATTAATATTAAGCCTCTGAGTGGTTATTTTAAGAGTCTGAAGTACCAGAGGGATGAAAAACCTTCAGTTACATTTTCTCTTTGTACTATTTTTCCTGTGTTCTTTTTATTATTGTATTTTAATTTCTATTTTATTTGTAGTTGTTCTGTGTATTAAACATAGGGCTCTGAGAAAGCTAGGCAAGTGCTTTACCCCTAAGGTATACCTTCAGCTCTTATTTTACTATTTTTACTATGATACAATACATACAGTACAGGTTAAGTTTAAAAGTATATGGCATACTATTTTCTAAAGATTTGTTTTTATTTTTAATTATATACCTGTGTATGCATGTGTGGGTCTGAGATTCTTGGACAGGAATCCTCAGAAATAAGACTTATCAGATTTCCCTGGATCTGTAATTACAGGCAATTGTGAACCACCTGGTATGGGTGCTGGGAACCAAACCTAAGTCCTTAACAAGAGTCTCAGTCTTAACAAGTGAGCAACCTTTCCAAATCTACATGGTATAGCTTTATGCAACTGCAAACTATAGATAATTGATCACCACTAACTCAAAACAACAATGTCATATTTGCAAGAAACTGTATCAATAGCATAGACCACAAAAAAATGCCCTTTGGGACAGGCAACAGTGCTCGTGTACTTCCTGCCTTCTCAGATTTCCTCCAAGTAATGACTACAGTTTTCTTTCATTAAAAATAGTTCTCTGTTTCTCTGGCTATGTAAAAAGGCACAGTATATATGAGACAGAGATAATCTCACTATTTCTTTGGAATAAGCAAACAAATGAAAGAAAAATCACTTTCTCCCACATATCTTATAATGCTAATATGTATCTTGACACTGCATAGCACAGAAGTTCCATCCTGGAATTCAGAATAAACACTTAAGTTATCACTTGCAAAACTAGAAAACTAAGCCCACTATAAACAGATTGAAACCAGAGCCAATGGGGAGGATGGCCATCACAAGTTTACCTTTAGAATTCCTTACTGCTGAGTTGATAGAAATTACCTAGGATCCCCGCTGTTTTATCTAAATAGACTCTTCACTGTTTATCTCTTTATTTTTGAGATTCTAATACAATTGCATCATTTCCCCTTCCCTTTCCTCCCTCAAAGCCTATCAATATACTCCTTGTTTTCAAATGTACTGCCTCATTTTTCATTAATTGTTGTTACATGAATATATGTCCATGAATATGCATATATATATTCCTAAATATAACCTACTCAATCTGTAGAATGTTACTCTCATGCGTGGTGAAAGATCAGCCTGTATAGTTGAAGACATCATGCACTTCAGACACTAGAGGCCCCTGAGCTAGAACTGACCTGAATGACTCCTTCCTGAGGACTAGCTTTCCTGATGACAGAAAGCAGATTGCAAACTTCCAAGGAGAGAAGCACCAACAGCCCTACCCCACACAACAACAATGAACCACAACAACGACCAGCAGGGCACAATAACCTTAAGGGTGCAGTAGTGGCACACATACCTTGGCAGTAACCAACAGCTCTCTGATTGGACTTAAGACCTGACCAATAAGAGGGAAATCATGTCTGGTACTGAAAAACTAACCAACTATCCATGACTACTGAAGTCATGGATCTTGGAGGAGAACTTATATCTACAAATTTACTAAACCACCATAATCCTTAACAATACTCTAAATATTTGCCCATAAAACCACATGTAAGTGTAGTCTTCATCCCTAAATAATGAAACACCTTTCTGCAAAATATAAAGATAATTACAAAAAAAAAAAAAAAAAACGAAATGTGGAGTTGTCGAGCCTACTTCAAATGGATGCATCTATAAAACAAGTATCCACTTAGGGAACATTGTGGAAGATGAGACAGAAGGATGGTGAGAGCCAAAGGATCAGTGAGTTTCCTGTGAGAATGTGTCTCCTAATACTGCTAGAAATTACAGCCATAAAGTCTCACCAATATCATTGCCTAAACACAAGCTGAGCAAGGATATAACAACAACAGATGTGCCAAAGTGAATGGGGGAGAGACCACAAGGCCTCAAACCTGGAAAAAAAAACTACAGGCAAATAAGGAATATTGAGACCTTAAAAACACTTTGATTTTAATTTTATTCTAATTTCATTTTACTCTCTTCTTAGCAGGGGTGGTTATCCCTTCTTACAGAGTTTAGAGTTTTCTAGGAACAGCTGTTCAGCCATGGTCTAATCTCTCTGAACTTTAAAGGGACTCCCCTGATTGGTCCTAGTCTAGAGAACTGGGGTGGATGTAATTTGCAATGATACTATATTAAAGTAGATAAGAAATTAGCATGTGTCATCTTCCCTTTGTCCATCACTTAGATGGACGATAAGACTTGCAAATACGAGGAGTGGTCAAGGCACATGGTGGATAAGCTCTACATATCTCAGTCCCCAAGGGGAAGACTGACAACCAGGATGACACAATTAGAATGACTAGCATTAATAATTCACTGCACATTGTCCTCATGATTAGAGAATTCATGGAGCACGATGTGTCCTAATAGGATAAACCATCAACTTGGCACTGCCCAGAATCACCTAAAAAAGTTTCAGTTGAGTAACTGCCTTTATTATATTGGTCTGTGGGCAAGCCTGTGTGGGACTGCTTGAGTACGGGTTGATGCTGGAGTGCCTAGTCCACAGTGGGCAGCCCCGTGACTAGGCAGATGATGCTGAGCTGTATAAGAAAGCTAGCCAAGCATGAACTGAGCCTCTGAGTGAGTCAGAGATCCAGGAAGCGAGCAGTGTTTCTGTGTGGTCTTTAGTTCAGGTTCTTGCCTTGAGTCCCTATCCTGACTTCTCTTGATTCTGTACTGTAACCTGGACGTATAAGCCAAATAAAACCAAAGTTGCTTTTAGTCAGTGTTTTATCACAGCAGCAGAATGAATCAAGAGCACAATATTACAGGAGTACACATAGTCCCTCTGCTGTATTTTCCACACTGTGAATCATCTTCCCCCATGTTTATGACTGCTCTTAATGACTCTATCTTCATTTGTATTTCCCCTACCATCTTGAAGCCATTTTTCCCACCCTGTTCTTTTTAAGTTGGCATTCTTCAGTGGTCTAAGATCCAGCCTCTTGCTTTTGTCTCGTCGATATCCACACAGTACTGAAACCCATTGTTCACTATTTTAACTCTTGCCTCATTTTTGCCATGTATCCTCCGACATCTCAAAACTCATTTATCCAAAACTGAAACCAGTAGTTTTCTTCCTTCCCTTCTCCACCCCACTTCACCTGCTCTTGCATTCTCTCTTAGTAAAAAGCCCCATCATGCCTTCAAAAATAAAACAGAGCGCTGCACAGCCTCTCTTCCTCTCATTTTCTATATTTAGGGCATTATCAGTTCAGGAAACTTTACCTTCTAAATAGCTTTCAGATCCACTCTCAGCCTCATCCTGCAGAACATTACTCTAGTCCAGGTGCCATCATTTCCCATTTAGGCAATTCCAAAACTGCCTAGTCACGCTGGTTTGAAATCAGAGCCGTTTCCAAGTCCAAACTCGGTTAGCTAATTCTTAGCTGTGAGATCTTAACTAGAGATTCTAAACGCATATGAAATAGTGATCCTTTCTAAACGAGGCTGACACAGTGATCACATAGAAGAAGGAGATCTCCAGGCAGCCTTACCTAATGTAACAGGATGCTGCTATCAAGAGTGCTCCCATTTGTCCCTAAAGAAATGGTCAGAATGCAAAACACTGTCATTTCTTAACCAGTTAATGCGAGTGACAAAGAAGGCACTGTGTATAAGAAATAGGCATGGGCACAATTGATAGGAACTGAAAACTGGGGTGATGAGTTATTAATTATATGGGTACACGTGCACTCAGTAAAAGATAAGCAGGATGAGTTGTCTTTTGTCAATTTTTAATATGTATTTTTATTTATGTGTTTGTTGGTGTGTGTATGTCTCTCTGTGTGTATGTGTGTGTGTATGTGTGTGTGTGTGTGTGTGTGTGTGTATGTGTGTGTGTGAGAGAGAGAGAGAGAGTATACACATATACCTGCAGGTTCCCAGGAGGTCAGAAGAGTGCATCTGTTCTCTTGTTGATGGGATGGGAAATCTGGTCCTCTTAATGGCTGAACCATCTCTCCAACCCTAGATTTATATTTTTTAAAAGCATTTCCCTAAAAGTATATTTTAAACCCCACTACAGTTTCTTCTTTGGAGTATTTTCCTCCAAGAGAAAAACCCTTTTATTTCTTCTTATTTCCTCTTTATTAGATCAGCATATTAAAAATTCAAGTATTAAATTGGTGATTATCCAAATTTAGCACAAACCATACTCACTGCATAATGGGCAACCCATTTGTTTACTTATAGGACATGCTTAACAGCTTTAAATAGGAAATTAAAATTAACTAAATCTTCTTTGTGAGAACACAGTGTGAGGAAAGTTCTAAATGCAGGATATTTTAATTCTCATTATTATTCTTCCTTCAAATCTCATCCCAATAATACTTCCCTAGCTTTTAAAATTTCCTATACATGATATGCTAAACAGACAGTGAGGGCCTTTGGGAGAAAAAGAGCAATTACCCTGAAAATTACTGAGGTGAGACAAATAAATAGGAGTGATATGTATCTACTACTGGTCAGATATTGCGGAAGAAGACATCACAAATGTCACATGCAATCCTCAAAACAACAACAACAGCAATGATAATGATAAATACGGTGTGGTAAAATGCATGCTTTGAGAATTTACCACACATCATGCCAGAGTATAATTCCTATTTTATGGAAAAAGTCCTAGAGACAGTGAAGTTAATCTATTTACCTAAAGTCATCCAGGAAACATATTTGTTTGCTAGAATTATATATACTTTTATCTGACACCAAATTTCACCAATTTTATATTACTATTTTGTAGATTTCCAATGGTTATTGGTTAATGGTTATTAAAGGGGTTTGGAACCCTTGATGTTTGACTGATCCGTGCCTTCCCAATGTTGTGTGCAAATATTTTTTAAAATGAAAGACTCAGTAAAGCTTTACTTTTAGATCGCCATCTCTGACCTGGTAGTGTTGCTTCTCTCTGCATGGAGCTGAGTCCGTGAAACAGAATCTTCTCTGAGAAGCAAGCCAGTCACAACAGCATCACAAGGACCGACAATCATCCTTCACATCCTTCCACTGATGAAAAGTATCTTTTCTTCACCTATCATCCAGCCTTCAAACTTTTTGAAAAGTAAAATCTCATTCTTCTACATCCATGCCATACAGAGGAGTTCTGTAAAGTGACAGAAAATGATTGACCGGTGAATAAACCTTTAAATCAGAATCTTTCTGAAACACTCGTCTCATGAGTTCACCAGACAAACTTCTACTAAATCTATTCACAATAAAAAAAAAAAACCCAGCTAGTAGTATTGAACTGTGCCTTAATTGGGGCAGCCGAGAATGTCTTGTATAATTAACTTGGATTTGTTTATAATTGTTTCCTTGTGGTTGGAGCTGTTATTCATGTAGAACTGGTGCATTGATGGTGATAACACCAACCTTTGATTTCCATAGGAAAACAAGTAAACAAGTGAGGGATAGACAGGAGGTAGGCAGAATTAGGAACAAACAAACCAAAAGACACAAAATATTGAATCTCTTTCTTCTTCCTGTTTTGCCTCAGGAGGAACAGTTTCTCTGATGTCTAGTATAATCCATAGAACTGCTGGCAATTGGGTTCTTCACTATCTTGCTGAATAAAACTATCTCTTCTCTTTGGGGAAGTGGAGTAATGTCTTTTCTAACTGAAATTTGTCCACTCTCCTCTCTGGTACTCCAAATCCTGAATTTATTCCTCTGGGTATATGATCTGTTAGAATGACATTAACATCCTCTGTGCTGCTGAATTTGGCCAAAAGACAACTCTAGCAAGAGCACTGTGAGGAGGAAAAAGGAGGCAGGGTGGAAGGAAAAAGAGAATTGTAGGGAAGGAGAGGACATGAAGAGTGATTTCTCAGTGCTCCCCAGGGTTCTACCCCATAGGGTTGTCACTAGCAGATTGGATCCTTTCTTTCTGCCAAATGTCTTCACTCCTATTAACACTCTTCCATTGTTGACCTTGAGCTCAACACTTGAGGCCCACGTGGTAGAAGGAAAGAACAGGTTTCCACAAGCTGTCCTTTGACCTGTGCAAACACACACACATTCACACCACAGCACACCACAGCACACCACACACATACACACACACTACACCACACACTCACATCGCATACCACACACAAACTCATACACAAACACACACACACCATACCACACCAAACACACAAATATCACACACCATACCACACCACACACACACATGTACTCACACCTTACACACTCACAACACACACCACACCACACACACACACTCACAACACCCACAGCACCACACACACACACACACACACACACACACACACACACACACCTTACTCATACAGAATAATTTTTTTAATGTTGAGGCTCTATAAATTCTTATCACATCCCTTGTGTTTGATGTTTCTTTGAAGGAAAGGTCAAAGGAAAAGAAATAGACTAGAAATAAAAGTGATAAAAGTCTATTAAGGCATCTCCTTCTGATCTCTACATAGTGTGGGGCAATTGTTATGTACTGATATGTACCTAGTTCCTTCCCTTGGGTATCTCACAGCCCACTAGGTAGATAGATTGTTACGGAGAGAAAATTCATTTTCTTTTTGTAAAAACGGTAATCTCAAATGACGTTGTAGCTAGAGTAATCGCGTAAGCAAGTCTAGAAGAAGTTCATCTTATTCATTAGCTAAAAAGTAAAATTTTAAAAAAAGAATAATAATGCCAAATAAGGTGACATTTCTTTAAAAGGTCATTGAAATGTACTAGAATTGCCAGCAGTTTGCCACATTAAAAAAAAAAGAATAGATTTATAATAATGGAAATAAATTGAGCATGAGGGTGATGAAGGAGAATGTCTACAGATGAGACCAGAAAACTCAGAGATGACCAAAGAATACGGGTACCAGTGAGCCATAACAGTCTCACAATGTTATCAACTTTATTTGGTCTTTACAGACAATGAAGATTCTATGACAGGACTTTAACAGACATGGCGGTAACAAAAATTATTTTTAAGAAATTTAATTTTAGGGGGCTGAGGACATGATTCAAGGTATGAAAGCATTTGACATGCAAGCATGAAAACCTCAGTTCAAATTTCTAGAATCCGTATAAGCCAATAATGGCCACACATACGCATTAACACACCGTTGCATGACAAACACAGGCAAGTCCCAAGAGCTCATTGGCCAGTGGGCCTATGCAAAAAGGGTAGCTTGGGCTACATGAAACCCTGTCTCAGAAAATAAAAGCTATTAACCATAAAATATTCTTCAAAATTAAACCATTAGTTGTATTAAATAAAATTAAGACTGAGCTGCAAAGAATAAAAGGGTCAGTGTGTAAGAATCAAGTGCATTTCTATACTATGGTCAAATTAGCTGAACACTGGCTTCTGATATTGAATATCACAGAAAAAGTCTTACTTATAAAAATGAGTCTAACTTATATAAGATAGCTACACAAAATTGATGAAACACTGCATGGGAAACTGAAGATTCTGCACGGAAAGGGTTACAGCATGCCACAGATGAGTGTTTCAGAGTTCGATAGATGCTGGTTCTTCTCATATTGACTTCTTGCACTTCTTTGATGGGTTCATTTTTTTACTGAGATTAGCAAGGGGTGGGGCTGGTTCTCCTGCTTAGGTGTTCTCAGGATCTCCCATACTTACACCTTCAAGGCCAGCTTACTGTGTTGCCTAGTCATGGCAAATGGTCTCTAACTCTTAATTCTCCTTCCTCAACTTCCCAAGTGCTGGGAGTACAGGAGTGACCATCCACTCTAAGTAAGAATTGTCTTTGAAATAAAATGATATAGATTAATTGAGTATTCATATGAAGAACGTATCTAGCTAAAGATTCATTATACTAAACAAAAAGCTAGTTGCTGACGATCATGGAGAATAAATGGAAGATTAAAAGACAAATATTTTAGAAGATAATTTAAGAGAATATTTTCATGACTTAAGGGAAGGCAAAGATTTCTTAGGCAGAAAGAAAAAGACATTAATCTTCGGAATTGAATTAAAGTATATTCAAATTAAGAATGTTCATTTATCAAATGCATCAAAAAAGAATGAAAATTCAAGTAACGAGACTTAGAGAAGTTATTTCCAAAACATATATCCAACTAGTACTAGAATGTGTAAGTATAAAAAGTGTACTATTTTATGAGTATGTTGAAAAGAGATAATCAAATGGTAAAATTGACCAAATAAAAGCATACGGATAGTAGAAGACATAGAAAATGCTTCATTTTAACAGAGTACCTGCTTTGGGGTTTCTCTTTAAACTTCAATAAAACTGTTCCAGGAAATCTCTTCTGAGTTAGTTCTCAATTTTTTTTAATAAAGAGACTTAGAACCCCAATAGAGGACCTCAGTTTCCTGGATACAAATATGCCTCAAAGTAATACTCGCTGTCTAGTATCCAGGAGTAAGGAACAACCAAGTTGTGGGAGGGAACCTTTTAAAGGTCCTATTGGCTTAGGAGCCCTAATTAGTAATCAATAATATTTCATAGTGGAAAGAAAATCTAGACGAAGGGGATGATAGTGAGAGGAAGCAGCCTCAAGCTAATTCAGCCAACCTTCTTCGTGTGACAGCAATGTCTCAGATAAACGTGGAAGCCTCCTTAGTGTCCAGTTTTGTTGTCCCCAGGATGCTGTCCACTGCCAATGCAATGACTTTCATGGGATTACAAGCACATCTATTCGCTTGGTCTCAGACAGAAATGAAGGGTTACATAGCCTGCATCTAGGTGAATACGCTGAGGGGCAG
Source organism: Myodes glareolus (assembly GCF_982192425.1). Classification (NCBI taxonomy): domain Eukaryota; kingdom Metazoa; phylum Chordata; class Mammalia; order Rodentia; family Cricetidae; genus Myodes; species Myodes glareolus. The sequence continues at coordinate 37,573,874 of NC_142042.1, forward strand.
CTGCACTCATTTGATTTGTCCATTGTTGTCTCCTCGACTCCTTTGCATCCACTTACTTAATTTCCCTTTGCAGTATCTGCAGGAAGACTATTATAGCCATTGTTATTTTAGATGCACATCCAAATTACTTATCAGTGTTCATTTTAGATTTTGCTGATGTTCTTTGGAAAAGAAATAGTCAGGGGATGGCTTCTGTGTTTAAGAAAAAATTGATTCACATACAAAAGAATAAATTTTCTCCATAAATATGCAACACTTGAATGAACTCTGAGAGAAATTAAGTAAAATATACTCTTCTCTCACTGGGGCTTTGGAGTAAAACCAAATCAAATAGTTTAGGTGAAAAGTCAGGATTGCTATAACTATATATAACTCTAATATCCACCTTACTGTCTGGGAGATCCGCAATATAAACAGAAAAACTTTCAGACAAAGTTTTTCCTTTCATCTGCAGGCTCTGACCAAGGGTCACATGTCACCGCTGATTAAGAGCAGGTGTTTTTCCATAATCATTTTCTGATCTTTGCTTTTTTTTAGATCTTAAAAAAGTAACAATAAAAACATCTTTAAAATGTCCATTAAGTGATTATTTTCTATAAATGGGCTTTTCCTCTCACATAACTGGTGACATTGCTGTTCAATCATTATGCAAACACAGTCTAAAGGGAATGGATTATGATAGCTGATTGTCAAGTTATTAAGCATTTCATGAGAAATGTTCATACAATACATAATTGCTTTTCAATAAATTGTTCTTGTGACTGGTGTCAAATCCTACACTCATTCATTTATTCAACAAACATCAGTGGCTGGTTCAATGTTTCTGGCACTGTGCTTCGGTGTGAATTTTGCATTGAAATTCCTTGAGAGGAGAAACTTTCTGTTTTGCTGAAACAGTGTATCAAGTCTATTATACAGAGCCTATCACACTGGGGTTCCTTGTCTCGATGACAAAGGAATGTCTAATTAATGAAAACCTTTCACATGGTGATGCTTCACTGAGAAGCTGTATCATTTCACACACACACACATACCATATCACACACATACTAACAACACACACACAACAACAATAACACACAAACACACACCCCACTGTAATATGAGGGCCGGCTTGTTGGGGTTTCTGTCCCTCCCAGTACCCAACAGCCGGCAAGCAACAAAGAAAATCACACACAGGACTCCATAAGGTTATAAACTGATTGGCTCATTAGGTCAGGCTTCTTGTTAACTCTTATAACTTATATTAACCCATTATTCTCATCTATGTTAGCCATAGTGGCTCCGTACCTTTTTCAGCTGGGCAGGTTACATGCTGCCTCTTCGGTGGTGTGTACAGGAATCGCTGAGAGAGAGCTTCTGCTTCCAGAATACTCCCAGTCTCTTTGCTCCACCCCTACTTCCTGTCTGGCTTTCCCACCTATACTGCCTGCCTGGCCAATCAGCGTTTTATTAAAATATGATTGACAGAATACAGATAATTCTCCCGCACCACCCCACCACTACATGCACGCACATGCGCACATACAACACACATGTTCTGGAAATATTGTCTTTCTCGCTATCTCTACTATGTTTTGGTTCCTTTAATCACTGCTAAAATGCTCACACCTCTCTTTAATGCCTAGTCAATAGGCAGATTAAAGCATAAATGCCATTTAATATGCTTTAAATATCATCTCCATTGAAATATTTCTAAGTTCTGTATCCTCTTACAAATAATCCCCATTCAAAATTGAGAGGCAATGTCACCCATATGAGGTTCTTCCGGATTTAAGCTCTGATTACACAAGGAATTTCATGACGGCTACAGTGAAGTCTTGCAGCTAAGTAGCGCTGTACACACTGAGTAGATTTCCGCCACAATTAACTAGACACCGTGAGGAGGAAAGGAGAAAGGCAGGTCCAGAAAGCACCATAAAGCCAACCACAAGGGCCTTGGTGTTGGGAAAGGCTGTGAACGTTTGCCGTGTTCACAGGGAAAGAGTGACAAGTATCAAGTACTATTACTGAAAAGAAATAACTCTCAAGCAAACAGTGATCTACTGAAGAAATCAAGTTGCTTCTGCTGTGGACCAATGAGCTTTTCCCAGCTCTTGTTCATCAGTCAGCATTCTCAAAATGACACATAAATAGGATGTGTTTCATAGGACCGCATGAGACATCAGATTCTAGGTGCGTGTCAGCAGAAAGACCTAGGTGTGCATTCAGCCTTTGTGTAGCGTGAGGGGGATTTGGTTGGGTCATTTCCCCATTCTCAAAGCCCCTCAAAGATTCTTTCACCATAAAAAAGATCTATCTTTTTCTATTTTCGGATGAAGGGGAAGGGAGAGGGGCCTATTTAAGAAAAATAAATAAATTTTACCTTTCAGAGACTGAAGAGATTGCTCTGTGCTAAAGCACTCTTGTTGCTTCTTCAGAGGACCCAGCCTAGTCCCCGGTATCCACATTAGTCATCTCACAGCTGTCTAGCTCCTCGATGGCATACAATGTCCTCTGGCCTCCAAGAGCATTTGCATGCATGTGGTGCACATGCACTCACACGTGCACACGTTATACACATAAATAAAATGAATAAATGAATATTTTTTAATCTATCTTTCTAAGATCTAGTCTGGGGTCCTGAAAAATAATGTGCTGAAAGATTAGTGAGGGCAAGACAAACATATATTATTAGCATGGGCACTGAGTATCTATACAGAAAACACAGTCATTAAGATGCACTATCAAAGGCTGCTGAGACTGTGAACTGATGTAGCATCTTAATAGCTACTAAGGGAAGTGACAACATAGAGGTAATAATACGCAGACTAATAAGGAGTGCAAACTCTGGAAGGTAAATATGGAAAAAACTAATTGTATATATCAGTCATTCTTCTGTACAATAACAAAAATGCAGAATAATCAACTTACAGAAGGAAATGTTTTGGGTCATTACTTCAGAGGTTCAGTTCATAACTGATGGACTCAGTTGCTCTGGGCCTATGATGAGAACACACACAAGCCCAACACCTCTGAACAACACCAAGCTAAGAACAAAGCCTTCAGCAGTTGGGCCTTTGGGGCACATCCAGATCTAGTCAATATCACTGCCATGAACCGTAATGAAGAACCGTGTTAGTCAATGGACATTAAGGTCCAGCTGGATGCCAAGTTTCCTTTTCCTACATGGCCATGTATCTTCTATGGGAATAATGTTTTTAAATACACCCATCATCTGCAGAAGCATCTGTTTTCAGTCAGGTGGTCGATCTCCCTAGGAAGCTCTCTCCATGTAGATTTGTCTAATTTTATCCTGTTTTAAGTACTCCAAATGTCAAAAGGGCAGGTTTTTCGTTGGTATTGTGGGTGATTTTTTTCCATATGCTGATGTAAAATTTATTTCCAGTAACCAGCAACTGTAAGTTCCTAAGGTATGTAATTTGCTAAAGTCTTATTATGTCTTAGATCCTAAATGTTCCTAGTTAATGGTGCTATTGGGGAAGTATGGTGCTTTGAATTGGAAATGTCTCCCATATGCTTAGGGATTAGAACATTTGACTATTGATGATGATTCTTGGTAAGGTCACACAAATTTGATCCATGAAGTACATCGCTAGACTTTATGTAGGGTGAAGGGGCCAACCAGAGAAACACACCCTGACCCTAAAATCAGAACCAGTGAAAGAAACACACGTTGACCCTGAAACCAGAGAAGAACACTTTGTCCCTGAAATCAGAACCAGTGAAAGGAACACACTCTGGCCCAGAAACCAGAGCCGAAGAAACACACTCTGCCCCTGACCAACTGAGCATGAAATCAACCAATCCCTGAACACAAAATCCAGCCAATCTCTGAGCTTGTTCAAGCTCAGGGATTGAAATCTCACCAATTTCTACCCTGAAAATCTTCTTTCTGGAAAAATTTTGTTCCTAAGAAGCCCTGTCTAAGCCCTGTGCCTATGCAGTTGGGAATTGCCCTTTTCTACCCTGGCAGAGGCAGTCACTCTCTGGGATTCCCTCCTCCCAAATAAATCTCTTGAATGCGCTTTGTTTGAGTGAAGAACTTCTTTCACCAGAGCAGAGCAGGGAAGCGACAGACACCTATGCTGGGAAACTACCTTAAGGGAGTGGAACAGAAGTAACAACTTTTCGCTGGAGCCAGAGCAGACTATAACCTTTCTGCAAGGGTTGCCCCCTTTACCGAGTGAAGCAGAGAAGTAATAATTTGAGCTGGGAAGAAACAGACATCTCTGCTGGAGAACTCCCTAGTGGGGCAGAGCAGAGCCACAGCGGACACCTCTGCTTGGAAATTCTCTTAGCAGAGTGGAGCAGAGCTCAGTCGTAACACCTCTTGCTCTCTCTAGGAGAGGAACAGGATTGCCACGTCCCTGTTGGGGAGATCATCCGCCACTGGAACACAGCTGCAATTAGAGCTTGACTTCTTGGCAGTCCGGATACCTTTATCCTCACTGCTGTAGGTATCCAGGATACCATCCCTTCACGACTGTAGGCATACCCTGAATTCCAACAGCCAGGGTACCTTTCTCCTCCGAGTGGTGGGTATCCAGGATACTTTCCCTCTGCAGCTTCAGGTATAGCCTGACTTCCGACAGCCAGGGTAACTTCAGAGCCGTAACACTTGCACTTTAAGTGTCCATAAACTCACCTTCCTTCTAGTTTGTTCTCTCTCTCTCTCTCTCTCTCTCTCTCTCTCTCTCTCTCTCTGTCTTTCTCTCTCTCACTGTCTATAATTGAAGATGTGATCTCTCAGCTTCCTGGTTTATCTGCCATGGCTGCCTTTGATGCTGTGACTTCCCTGCCATGTATGGACTGTAGCCCTCTGCAACAATAAGCCAAAATAAGTTTCTTCCACAAATTGTGTTGTTCATGCTGTTTTGTCGCAGCACCAAAAGGTAACTACTACAGAAGGGCTAGCTATTGAGAGGGGACTAATTGAAAGAAGCGAGTCATTGTGCCGTGCCTTTGAACAGTCTCTATCTGCACTGACATGATCTTCTGCTGTGTCACTAGCCAAAAATGTTGAAACTGTGAGTCAAAATAAGCCTTCACCCTTCAGATTGATCCTTCTTGTGTATTCTGTCACAAAGAAGGAAATCTGACTAAATTAGTCTTACAGAGGTTAGCTTAGATTTAATGATCCATCTCCTGATACTTACCAGTGTTGGCATCTTGAAGTTATACATCAAACCTACATGCTTACTGATAGCTTTCCTGTAGAGCATGTGATCTACAGGTGAGCTCCAGGAAACATAGAAGTCAAACTCTAATGTTTTTGATTTGCCAATATCTATTGCTTTTTCGTATTTAGTTTTATATGATTCTCTCTCCCCAGTCAAATACAGAAACCCTTTCTATGTTTCTCCCTTTGAACAGGTAATTTACCATTGTCAGTCACAAATGACTATGCAGACATGGATGTCTTTAGAGGTGTCTCCTCTTCCATTCTGCAAATGAAGGAACCCGTTGCAGAATGGTTAAAGTGGCATGTGTATGTCACTCTACTAGGTCAGACTCGTTATTACACAACCTTGAGTTTAACACGGGAGCTCAGAAAACACTGTTCCAAAAAATGGTACCTGTGGGTGCTGAGCTTTTTCAAACAAAAGAAACTAGGAGGTCGTAGAAACCACCTCATAAGGGAACTCTTTCTCACCTTCTGCTGTTCTCTCCTGTATCCTAAACACAGGAACAGGCGGTCTCTGAAATTTCTTTACTTGTCTGAGGGTATCTCTTCTGAAAGAAGAAGAGGCATCTCACTCTGCTCCCATAGGACTCTCAGGGAGAGACAAGGAGTCACAGAAGGGCAGAGGCTGAAGGCTGGTGGCTTGCACAGACACAGTTCTCATCCATTGTGGGAGTCTATCCAGTAGACAATTTGTCTGCAGAACCTACTGCCATTTGTTTGCAGGGAAGTTCTATGCCCAGCTTCCCCACACTGTGTCTCCACAACTTTAAGAGCTGAAAAGAACTTTGCCCTGAGCTATTTTCTGGCTTTGTGAAATTATTCCTGTCTTCTAAAAGTCATTTTCATCTGCCCTTTGGAAATTAACTGTATTCCTTTATCTCCGTCTCCCTTATGAAAAGGGTTCTCTACATCAAATTATTCACTTTCCTGTCATGCCTTTGTCACTGGAATTAACATGCCTATTCCTCTTAAGAATCTGTCCATTGTCAGTTTGTAACAAGGGACCTAACAGTAGAGAAGGAGAAACTTCCCTATTCAGAGGCATTTCTCAAACAGAAAGACTCAGCATTATTGGAATTATAGCCAAAGAAAGCCCACCTTAATGAACAAGACACAGCACAGGGCCAACCTATCACTCACTGCCATGATCTTTGGCTAATCTTAGTGATTGAGAATAAGGCCACTCCCAAAAATCTTAAATCACATTTGAAGCAAGCTTTAATTAAATACTGGCCAGGTAAATGAGTTCTGGCCAGGTCCATCTCTGGGTTCCCAGGAAATGGTCACAAGTTATGTTTTGTATGGATTGTATGGACAAACCCCACAATTCATTGTATTTCCCATCATGTCCAATTAGGGATACTCATACATCCTAACGTATTTCCCACCCATATACCCGCAACCCACATGTGATCAAGCATATCCGGTGCAGATGGATCAAATGAACATAAGACAGACAGAAGCATACTCTTAACTGTCTTACCTGCAAACAGAGCCCTTAACCCGCAAAAAGCATATTTTCCTGTTTTGGACTCACTTACTGGAAGGGTTGCTATACTTCTCTACAACCACACCTTTTGCTAAACTTCACGAAGGTACTAGATAGGTTGGCAATGGTCCAGATCATCATTAAGGTCCCTTTTGGAGCAACTTGATTTGAAAGGATAAGAGGGGGCTTTAGGAGTCTCTGGAGAGCGCAGACATCTGGAATTCTTGAGACTGAATTACTTGAACTTGATAGTAACTCAAGAGGAAAGGTCACACGGGTTCAGGTGAAAAATTCATGATTTCAAAATGTCAGCTAAGATTTGGATAAGCATCTAGCTTTGGGGTATATATTTGGAAATTAAGAAGCTCGGAAATCTGCAGGATTCACACTCACTGGACCTAACTCACCCAGGATTTATCAGCCAAAAATGTAACAATGGTTATGGCACAGATTCTGTCTGCATTCTAATCATTTACATATGAACACAAAGCAGCACAGAGGCATATGTCTGTATACATGCATAAACAGACCTATGAACAATCCACATATACAAATATGTGTGTTTCTATGCATTTAATGTAAATGCATGTAGGCTCATGTGTGTGTGTGTGTGTGTGTGTGTGTGTGTGTGTGTGTGTTTAAATATTCCAAAACATTGGGCCAGTTGGCCATGCATCTACTTTCCCTTGGAAAAGATTTGCTTCATATCTAATAGAAATATCCAATATGGTTAAATGTTGCTGGTAAAATGTCTAACACATGGGTGGATTGAAATTGTGAACAAGTGAAGAATACTAAAGCAGTCTGATAGAGAGAGGTCCTTTGAAGGGAGGCCAGAAAACAACATTCCATTCCAAAGAGAAAGGATACGCATCTATTGTTTCTCCAGCTGGCTAAGCAACGGCAGGGTTGTTTCCTACTAAACAGTCTCATTAACATAAGCATAACTACAGGGTAAGTTTTCTAGCTCATTCCAAGTGAATTCAAAGGGGTGGGGGAAGAAAGATGCCGTTAATATGCACAACTCATGCAGACAATGATATGAAGCTAATTCATTTCATCATATTATCACCATAGCATATTAACTTAAAAGAAATAATAAGACAACATGGAAATGTTTGCATATTAGAGAGAATTCTCGTTGTACCCTATTAGCACCGTATCGTATTAGTATTGCATTAGGCTACCATGCCGCAATGCTAAAATGATGAAATCCCACTGTGAAAACTGATATTGAATTCTTGTAATGTTTCAGAATCATTTTTAGCACGGCATATAAATAATTCATGTGAGCAGATCTAATGAATTGATGGAAGAAAAAAAAACATCCCTTGGCATTGTGAGCATATTTATGAATGTAAAGTCACGAGCGAGGCGCTTTCTCATGGAAGGTGGGCAGGGGCTGAAGTGTGACAGCTATCCCAGAATCAGTTATTAATATAATGAGGAATTCTAGGTCAAGTCCAGTGGAAATATTTCTGAATGCACATTTCCTTCTAGGAAAGTGGCACAATGATGGTTAGCATTCCCCTGTTCTTTTCTGAACCTCTTTTGTAGATCAACTGAGGGAGGTGCCCTCATTTATAGATAACCATCGATGCAGAATCAAATTGATGTTTATAAAAAAAAATCAGAGAATGGAAGCTTTGTGCTCCCAAAGTCTTTGTTCAAACTGTTGTAATGATCTGATTTTCCATCTACCTCCACCATTGGACTGTGCTTTCCTTAAAGTCGGGAATCATAATTTATTCATATTTGTTATCTTAACCCCCAACACAATGCACGGCCCTCAGTAGGTTCTCCATAAATATTGAATGAATGGATGAATGAATGAATGACTATGTTGATCCAATTCTAATTAAAAAGTTGGAATCAAGGTGAGAGCGGGTCATTTACATTTAAATCTGATTGTTTTCCGAAATTAAATCTCTATTTGCAATGTTGGATTTCGTCAAAGGAGGTTCCGAGAGGCATTCTAATTCCAGAGTTAGCCACAATTGTTTAAGTTCCTGCTTTAGATTAATGGCTTCTGGGTTTCTCATACGACATATTGCATATAGGTGTCAGCTGCTTGCAGAGAAGTAATCCTAACGCAATTTTAACTCCCCAGGATGGCGATTTCCTGCAGGAAGAGCTGTGGTGCCGAGCGCGTTCCTCTATGGAGAAATATCACTGGCAGTTCCTGGGAATTGCAGGGCAGAAGCCAACGACCTGTTTTCAGTTTTCTGTGTGGATGACTTCTGGGCACTGTGGTTCTTCGCTTCTTCTCTCTGGAGTTTGCTACGCTTGCATTTCTAGATTCCTCTTGGCCTATTTCTTGCTCTCTGTCCAGTGGGCAGATCGCAACCAACTCTGGTTCCCTGTTTTCTTTCTACAATTTTAAACTTCTTACCAATTTTAAACCTAATGAAAAGATTAGCTAAATATTTTCCTGGAAGAAAGAAAAGGGGGAGGGGCTGTTTTTATTTTCTTCTTCTTCTTCTTGGAAAAGAAAATGTTCAAAGATAGGCTGAAGGAAGATAGTTCATTTTTTATCCCAGGTACTCAGTGGGTATACACACACACACACACACACACACACACACACACACACACACACACACTTCAGCTACAGTTTTGAGTCTTCAAGACACCTCTGAGTCATAATCCAAAAAGTATCTTCCTCATAGACTAATGTCCTGATAGGTCTCCCACCATGGTCTTTATGAACAATGATTCTATGGCTAAAAGAAACATCATTTGTCCTATGGTAGAGAACTCATGGCACCAGGTATGGGTGTATGGCTTACCATTATAAAAAGGAGGCCACTGATGCTGTTTCCTGCTTTCTCTGTAGAGTGAATTCTCTCAGTCCCTACCACTCTGAGGAGTGAAAACGAAGTGGCACAATTTAGACTGTCTTTGACTTCTAAAGAAATGGTTCCTCCTGCCTGAGATAGACTTTAACTCAGGAGTTAGGGTTCTCTAAGCTCATGGCCACAAACCATCCACTGAGTCAGCCACTTCCTGGTTCTTGTGTCTTCATTTCAAAGACCGAAACTCACAGAACACAGGGTAAGTTTCAGAAAGACTTACAGGTGGGAGCTCAAGGGAACAAAGAAGGCGGAGCTCCTGGTTAGCAGAAGGAGTCTCAGGAAATAGGTTCCACCAAGGGGCCAGTCTAAGGCATTAAAGGACTAATGACAGAAAGGGGGTGTAAGGCATGGGGCGGGGATGAGCTGGTGGTCCAGGTGGCCCAACCTGCAGGTGATCAGGTGTCTGCTGTCAGTGTCTGTCTCATCCACAGGCATAGCTTCCAGACAAGGGTAGGGGATGACAATTTGAGCAAGCACATCCTGTTAGAATAAATAACTCCTGGTTGAGAGAATAGAGAGAGTCTCTGGCCTGGGTTGAGACCTCACATTCCATTTGGGCCCACTCATTCATCTGGTCAAGGGAGAAATTTAGGAAGGTGGAGTCTCCTTAAGCATTGCTGAGGAGATAGGCAGGATAATTGGCTCCTTAATGAGATTCTGTAGTTCACACCTCGGAAACCCAACTCTCCTGCAGTAGATTACAGGGCCACCATTCTGTAGCGCCACAGCCAGGAAGCTTTTAAGTCTGCCTGCCTTTCTCAATTATTTAGAAAAGTCTGTTTCCCTTTTCTTTCGTCGACCTCTTCTCTAAGAAGACTTGCCTTAACACTTTGGGATTTCCCTCCCACATTGCTCTAAAGCCCCCTTCTTTGCTAAAGCCTCTTTCCCTGCATGTGGCTGCTTGACCTCCATGCTGCCTTAAATGACATGGCTGTCTTCCTTCCCTCTTCTGCTCTCCCCTATGCAGCAGCTAAAGTTAAGAGCCGGCTCGCCTTGGAGTTTTTCTTCTAAATTCAAAATAAATTTGTTCTTCAGCTTCGACGATGATTCCATTCTTATGTTATTTTAATTGAGACAAAAGGAAGCCTAAGGGGTCCCTGATTTTCCTGCATCAGTAACAATCATTGTCTAAAGCTGGACTTTGAATGGAAAGGTAGCATCCAGTCATTCTCTGATGTGCAAACACAGCTGATATTTTCCCCTGGTCCTCTCCACCCACTGACAGGGAGTTGTATGTGAATAGTGTCCAGATACATTGATATGGATGAGAATTACAATGAAACTTAATCACATTTGTTTCACCAATAGAGACAATTGTATACCTCAAAATTCAACCAACTAATGAAAATGTTAGCTGAATGCCAAAGAGTCAAAGTTAGGGAAATACATGGTGTCCTTAAGCAACAAACTGCACTGTTTTCAGGTGGATTTGAGCTTTTCTGCAAACCTTATATGGCCCACATGTCACTTACTGAAGTTGTTTGTGTCTGGAACATCATAACCAGGAAAGTCAGAAAATACTTGGCTTCACTTTGGAAAAGTCCATCCTCCAACTCCACTCCTTGTCTCTACCCTGCTTCTCTATGGCTTGGATGAATAGAGTTAGTATAACATGTTTGTCCTGTTTTTTATTTTCCGTGTTTTTGTAGACTGTGCATCCATTGTTTGATTTCATTCCGGTTGAAAAGATCTAAAAACAGAGACTCAAAGAAAACAGAGCTCCAAGTGGAGAAAAGTGGGTCCAATGAAAATCTGTTTGGTTCCAAAAACAATGAGTCCTTCTTTCCCCGGATTTTATAGATAAGGGCTAATTAGCATCAGCAGGTTGCAAACCAGAAACCTGTCTGTGATGGGTTAAATAATCACCAACTTGCCATTCAGCCTGTTAGGAATAGGTGAAGAACCTAAGTGTAAACTCTTCACTGCTCTTTGCCCATAGATGCAAAGTTAAGGAAACAAGTATGGGATCTCCCTTCGTCTCCAGAACTGTGGGGAGTTAGCAAGAAACACAGGAGAAGTTAAAATATCTCCAGTTAAACAGCTCTCCAACTAAAACATCATCAGATAGATACTCATGCTCGTTTGGGCTTAGATGGTTACTTACTATAGCGAAAGGTCTGACTTATTGTCTTGGGCAAAGACTGCCTTGCACCTCGAGTTTGGTAATGACTACATATATGGCTTTGTACAAGAGTCTTAGTTTCTTTAAATTTGGAATCAGTAAAACAGAGATAATGACTAATTCATAGGGCTGTGAAAAATAGATGAGATCATTAGTGTCTGGCACGTAGCAGTACCCAGCAACTGTCAATTCCCTTCTCTTTCTTCCCCCAGCTGCTAGATGACCTGCATCTGAGCTGACGCATAGCCATGTTCACAAACTCTCTAGACAGTTATAGGGCTCTATGCACAGGCAGTCCAAAATCCTTTCTTCACCCACGGTCACAGGATTCTTAGTGGGGCAGAAGGGTCCTGGGGGAGACAGTAGGGACAGCCAGGCTCAACGTACAGACTTCCACTTTCAAATGGTATCATTTTCTCAGCTCAGGAGCATCGGTTAAACCCACACAGCTTTACCAGTTGAATAATTGTCTCTCTCACTAGTAGGAATAAGCCCCGGTGGTGTCTTTCTCAGTGTGGCTGTCCCATAAAGGCAAATTCTCTGTTCTATCCTATTCCCCAGGAAAGTCAATTTCAGTTCTGATTTATAAACATTCCAAGCTGAGCAAATGCCCAGGCGTTGGACTCCAGTCAGCTTAAGAAGAGATGGCTTTTTCATTTGGAGCATGCATGCCAGATCATTCCGATGAAGGGAAAGATGCACCCTAAGCTCTGGGAAGTGGGACCTAATACGAAGGTGCAGCTATCAGTTTTGGGGAACGAATAACAGATCTCAAACCTTGCAAGCACTTAAGGCTAACCTCATTCCAGAACAGCCCTCTGCCCTGTAGGTCTTTTCTGCCTTCAATGCATGAGCCAGGCCTGTATAACAGACAACTGGGTCTACACTTCAGTGTAGTTACTCACCTACCCACTCCAATTCTGAAATAAAATGTTAAAGAGTAATCATAAAACCCTTCAAACTTGTAACCTCCTTTCTATGCTTCAGGTCTCCAAAAACGTAGTCTAAATAGCATGCGTTAACTCCCAGATTACCTGAAAGGCATAGATAATGCAATTCAAGACACTCCTGGTAACCAAAAGAATTTTAAAGACTTACTAAATATCTCTTCTAGTTAAACATTCCTATAGAGAAAACTGGTAGCATCTATTGTTTCTTTGAGCTAATGAAGTATTTAAAATACTTGTGAAACCATGACAGTGAGATTACTATATGACTTTTCTTGTTGTGACAAAATATTCAAAAAAAGAAGCATCCTACGTAAGAAAGAGTTAAATCTGCCTTGGGTTTGTGGGTACCGCTCAGCGCAGTGTGAAGGTACGGCAGCAGGAGCATGAGGCGGCTGTTCAAATTGCCTTTGAACCAAACACAGAACATTCACATCACTCCCTCCTTTTTATTAGGTTGGAGATGCAGACTCATTGGACGGGTCTCTCCTTTCCGGAAACATTCTCATAGACAAATCTGGTAGTTTGTATCCTATGGGATCCCAAACCTACGTAACTTGACTGCCAAGCTGAACTGCCGCGGTGACCCTACACACCATCACAGTCCCTCACAGTGTTTCATCTCTCAGTTAATCAAGACAGAACTAACGTCATCCCAGCAAGAACCTGCTTTTAATTGGATGTGTGAGTAATATAGCAGTTACAGTATAGAGTTATTAGCCTAGATTGTTTATGTTTGCCATAATAGTTTCAGCTAGATGCCTCTATGAAAATGTCAAAAATATTTTTGATGTAACAAAGTACTCTTCAATAACTAATAAAATATTAATTAATATCTTATGCTGCCATCATGTCATTATTGGTTCTAATAATACCTAATTGCAATAATAAATACCCAATTTTAGGGATTTGTTTGTTTTCTAATTAGACATTTTTCACATTTCTATTCCTTAATTATTCATGAGTAATTATTGTTATTCACAAAATAGAATTATCACTAAGCTTGTAAAAACTGCAGTCAGCTTCCTATTGAAAAAAGGAATTAAACTTTTTCTGTTTTATGCTCTAATTAACTTTTTCCACCGTTTTGTGGAATTACTCAAAACATCGCTGAAGAGCAATATAAAGTAGAGGCTGATAACTCAAGTCATTTTATAATTACAAATATACTGTGGGGAAGTTTAAAGACTCATATCATTGGGTTTTAATTCCCATGTGTTTGTTTGGACTCTACTAAGCTGTTCTGGAACAATTCACATTGTCAGGGTTTGCTGCTGGGCAACCTGAGTCCTTGCTATGATACGCTGTGGTGCTGTGCAAACCCTAGCAACCCAGAGCCTTGCTGTGCCCGCTCAGGCTTCACTTCCTCTCCCACTGGCTCACATAGATGTGACTCCCATCCACACAGCATGGCCACACATCTCCAGCTGGTACACTTCCATGCTTCTGCCGTCCTGTCTCTGTATGTATTCTTTCCAGAATAACCTCCCTTCTCTTCAGCTCCAGGGAATTGCATTCTCCAATTCAAGTAACTAGTTCTCCTTGAAAATGCTTTGACATCTTTATGAAAACTTTTCTATCCTTCATACATTATAAATGTACCACAGCCATCTATAACACTGGGCTTCCTACCATGTCTTCGTGACATTATGCACTGAATTTTGAACATTCGGGTGTATGATATGTATGTGTATATATTATATAGTGTATATATATATGCGTAGATGCATATAGGTATGTTTATATATGAGAACACATATGTTTACATATGTATTCATTTGTCTTATGTGTATACATAGTTTTATATGTGTGTATGAGCAAATGTGCATTTGTAGTTATGATGCATATTTATACACACACACAGGCATATATCTAGGAAATCTTATCTTGAATGCATAGGAATTAACTCTAAGTTTCATAATGCCCCCAAAGTTCGTTTTACCATATAATGTTACAGGTTCTGGAAAGTGGGATGTGAATAGCTTGGTGCTGGCAAGGAGGAGGTCAGTTATGCAATCTACTCTATCTGGAATCACATTCAAAATTAACTCACACAGGCTATGAGTTGGGAGCTTGGTCTTGGCTGGTGGTGTCATTTAGGGAACTTCTGAAAACTTTAGGAAGTGGAAGCCAGTTGGAGGAAATAGGTCACTGGGAAACTGGGGACAAGTCTTAGACAGTATCTTGTCCCTTGTTCCTTCCTGTTCCTTCTCCCTGCTTCCTGTATGGCCTGAGGGGAAAGCTCTCATTCACAAACACTTCTGCTGCTACGATGTTCTGTCCAAATGCATGAGGTCACACACTCTTGGACAAAGCCCTGAGACAACATCAATATAGCTTTTGCTCCTTTAATTTTTTTTTCTCTCAGATGTGTCAAGTACAGAGAAGCAAAAATAACTAATCTGATAGCTCTGGTTTGTTTTTCCAAATCCCCAAACGATCCTTGTGCTCCTATGTATAAATGAAGCCTATGAACTACTGGGCTAGTTCAACTTCTCATAGAGGAGATAGAGAAACAGAGGTAGAGAAAGGCTCAATTAAAACCAAGGAATGAGGTGGGAGCGGAAACCACCTCTTAACTGCCCCCCTGCAATACTCCCTGCTGCACAGTGAATTCAGGAAAAGTGGGGGAGACCTGCCTGCATTTAGAAGCAGTCCAGGTGATCCCAGGGAGTCAGTCAGTGAGAGATGACTCGGATGTGAATTCCCTGCTGGCTCCCATTTTCATCCCCTTGGGCAGTGTGTAGGAGAGGAATAACTGCAGGAAGAGAGCATTGTCAAAGAAAATATCCTGGCTGATCTATTTTAGTTAAAACAGCATTTTCCCCCCAGGTACTGTGAGATTGCTTGTCTGTCAGGGTGTTGGCCTTGAGCGGGAGCTGGGCACCAGGGAAGGTGTTTTCAGTGGAGGGAGAAAATAGAAATAAAAAGGAGGGCTGAGCCACGGGGTGCTGGGAGCAGAGGGAGAGAGCGCTGTAGGCTCAGCGGTGTGTTCTTCATTGCAAATATCTCTGGGCTAAAGCCGAGCCTCAGCTCCCAGCAGCTCAGGTTGAAATTAGCATTTCTCGCATCCCGGGATTCGTCTACTGTTATTCAAAGTATTGCAGTAAATTCACTCGAGTCGTTCTTAATTTTGTGATGGGTTTATGTTCGGTTTAAAACCTAGGCTGCTTTCAAGAGGCAGGAGAGAATCTCGACCAAATTACAGATGTCTGGCCTTTTCTCTAAGGGGTGAGGGTAGTAAGAGCCACAAACACCTAAAGGCAGTTATGGCAGGGTGAAGCAGAGGTTCTAATGAGGAGGATAGAAAACCAGAGAGGATAGAAATTTGAAAAAAATAATGTTTGTTAGTGAGCTGTGGAAAAGAAAAACTCTGTTAGTGAGCTATATACAGGGGAACGCTGCCCCCCTCCCCAAAACTGATTCAAAATTCTTAACCTGAGAGAGATAGCTCCTTCCTCAAGTCAGTTAACTTCTCAGTATGGGACTGTTATGCCCAGATCTGCAAAGTCCACCCAAAACTAACAAGAAGATCTAATCCCATAAGTAAAAGCAATGAGCCTTTATTTTATGCAAGTTTGCAAACTCCGTCTCTCCGTGTGTCCAACGTACTGGAATAAACGGAGAGCCCCAGCTCAGTTAGAGTAGGGTTTTTATAGTAGCAAAGGTGAAAGTAAGGGATTTCTAAGGTTCAGGACCCCTGCTTGGCTGACATTTGTCTAGAAGTGTCCTGGTGAGTGTGCTGGAAGGTGATCCTATCTAGAACAGTTGGAACGTTAGACATTTCCTTTGAACAGTCTGTTCTTGGACGGTGCTTGGGTATTCTCAGTTTGTGGCTCTTCCTGCAACCAGGTCTTGCCTCAGGGTAAACTACTGAGACTCAGGCCTCCATTAAACTATCCATGGCTGAGTCCTACACTGGCAGGTGATAATGGTTGGAAGTAAAGAACTTCCTTTGGAGGGTCTGTTTCTATTTAGCTTATTACGTTTGCCTCCTACAAGACCAACTATCTTGGGTATCAACATTTAGCTGAATTTCATGTCTCTCAATTAATGTAGTAAATATTCACAAATTTTCCCCTACTCCAACTCTAAAATATCCCCGGGCCCCTTCGTTTAGAGGAGTGGACTTCAGAATGTTCTGATCCTTCTCTTGTATGAAAATCACCTTGAGTCAAGTCAACCTCATATGCTTGACCTTTTCCCAAATAGTGTTTACCTATAACAGCACACAGGCAGAGTTTATGGCTTCATTGTTCATCACGGATGGCATGCATGTATGTACTTTGATAAACGAGCTTCCCAGTGTGCTCTAGTTGTTAGGTCAGAGCCTATGTGCTGTCTTCTCCTCTATTCACTTCTTCTGGACAAAGTGACATGAGAATTCACTATCTACTATTCAGTGAAAATTTGGAGGAAAGACATTATGTCCTGTGGAAAGAAGTTCATATTAAGAGCTGAAATAGAGACAGTGCATGCGTGTAAATCAAGAGCCAATGAAATGCCGGATGCCATTCTTTGAATGTTCTTTCATCAACGATTATTTCTCATGTCTGCCTAGATTTGCTTTTTCCTATGTTCTTGCTTGTTCTCTATCACGAGAAGCCCTCTAGTTTGTCTGAAGGTAACAAAAGAAATGATTCTTTAAAGAACTCTCTCTAGATGTTCCCAGTTCTGTGGGGAAAGTGAAGGAACCTGTCATTCCTGTAGCATGAGGACTTGATTGTTGGGGTTTCTGTCCTGCCCAGTTCCTGCAGCTGGTAAATCACAAAGAAATCACACAGAGTTCTCCATAAGTTATAAACTGATTGGCCTATTAGCTCAGGTTTCTTATTAACTCTTATGACTTAATATTATCCCATTATTCTAGTATGTGTTAGTCACATGGCTCAGTATCTTTTTCAGCAGGGCAGGTCACATCTTCCTTCTTAGATGACTGGACTGGACTGTGGGAAGAGCATTCTTTTTCCCAGAATTCTCCTGTTCTCATTGACCCGCCTCTACTTCCTGTCTGGTTCTTCTGCCTTATCTTCCTGCCTGGCTACTGGCCAATCAGCATTTATTTAAAACATAATTGACAGAATACAGAATTGTCCCACACATTGCTCTATTGGAGAATAGAAAGGACAATGAAAAGGGAGAGAATAATACTTCTCTAATTACTATGATCCAGTACCTGGTAAGAAGCAACTTAACAAAGGTTTGTTTTGGGCCCATAGTTCAGGGGATATAGTCCAGGATGGTACAGCTCCTGCCCATGACAGCAGGAAAGAGCTTGGTTTCAGGGGAGCAGGAAGTGAACAACAGGAAATGCCTGTATTCAACTGATTTGTTCCTTTTTTTCTCCCTTTTTTAAGCAAGTCTGGGACTTCAGCCCAGGGAATGGTGCTGCCTATGTCCAGGTTGGATCTTTCTTCCTCTTTAATCCTTCCTAGGAATACTCTTACAGACACAGTCAAAGTCATTTCTCATTAATGTCCTAGATGCTTATTAAACAGGTCAAGTTGACAATCAAATGTGGCTATCATAAATAACTTATAGGAGGAATGTTAAAGAATACAGAAACTATCTATCTACTGATTAGAAAGATCAAAAGAGAATTAATAGATGTCTGTTGTATGTGAGAGTAGTGTCCAGAAATTGTTAGGGAGAAATAAAAGTGACAGAAAATGTGGATTGTGGAATGAAAGGTCACATTCGTACAGGGAGTAGTCTCCATCTATGTTCCTGGTCATGTTAGATATGAAGTACAGACATATGACTACTACATATTGAGACAGCCATTTGAGGGCAAGCAAGATCCCCAACAATCATGTAAAAAGGCAATATGTGCATGTGCTGCGGAAAAAGTGAAAGATAGATGGATAGATAGAAAAATAGATAGATAGATAGATAGATAGATAGATAGATAGATAGATAGATAGGTAGATAGACAGACAGACAGATAGATCTCCAGAGCTTGCTGACAAGACAGTATAGCTCTGCATTGATAGCATCCAGATTCAGTGGAAAAAATTCTTGCAAGAAGAAAGGTGAAGAATGAGAGGAACACACCTAACACGAAACTACAGTGTGTGCAACGTATTCCAAACATACACATACACAGGCATATACTGCCCCCCATAGGCATACACATGCACACACACACAGGCATATACCCACACACACATACACAGGCACATTCCCCCCACACACATACACAGGCATATAACCCGCATACACACATACACAGGCATATACCACCCCCACACACACACATATACACACATACACAGGCATATATTCACCTCCTCCCACATACATATCCACAGGCATATACCCACACACAGGGAGAGAGAGTTTTAAAACTCTTCAAAACCAGCTACTGAAATGTCAACTCACTTGAGAATGTTAATGATGCAAACTCCACACTGCCCGCAACTTCTGGCACAGAGAACAATCTCTCTATACAGTTCAATGCACTTGTGTGACACTTAGGTTTTAGAAGCCTTGTTCCAGAGACTATGAAAACCAAGCTCGATCCTACTTGAAAGCATGTTTCGTTGTTTTGCTGTGTTTAAGCCAGGGCTCATAGTCTTAGGAGCTTGGAAAGAGCCACCTTCCTCCTTGTCAGTAGGCGCCGACCTTTTCCTGCACATGGGTTGACTCTTAAGAAAGCAACTGTGTATGCCTCTAACTTGCACATCCAGAGGTAGGTTTGCTCTTCTCATTTCAACCAGTAGCTAGTCAGCCGAATCAGTGATAGGGTCCAAGGCATGATACTCCAGAACACAGACACAAAAGACCAGACTATGTAACAGGGCAGCTTTTAGGGGAAGATATCCTTGACAAAATTATTGGGGGACATTATACTTCCCAAATGCTTTTAGCCCATCTTTCAGTTTTCCCAGAATTTGAAATTCTGAACAGTTGAATGACCTAAAATGGTTAAGGCGTTAATATCTAAGTATTCCTTTGGTTTTACAGAATCCAGCACAACTGAATACCACTATAAATACCCTCTTCTGTCATTAATTCAACACATGCAACTTGCTGTGATAATAACTTGATGTCTAGTTGAAGAAAATATAAGAATTTTACCAGGCATGTTGATGCAAGCCTGTGATTCCCAGCACTTAGAATGCTAATGCAGGAAGATCACAAGTTCAAGGCTGACCTGGGTTACCTAGATATACTTTGTCTCAAAACAATGAAACAAACAGAAACACAGGCATTGACTGCTGGAGGGTGAAGTCCATGGTGATGCTCTGGCCAGAGAAAAGCAGACCCAAGAGCCCCTCTCTTAGCATTCTTGCCTGCTGCCTGGCAACAATAAGTCTCTTTATAAAAGTCCTTTCTAGACTCATGTTCCAAAAGACAAGGGTTTGAGGTGACAACCCTCTCTCCTCTCAACAGGTCTAGGTCATGACTACACCTTATTCCTTCCTGCCAACTCGCATCTCCTGAATATTGGCCTTTGAATGATGGACATTCCAGATCTTTCATTCCAGTAACAAATATGCAGTCTCCAAATATTTTTTTAGTATTTTTTATTTTCTCTTAATTTCAATATGTTTTCATTGAAATAAAATCACATCACTCGCCCACCTTTCCTCCCTCCAGCCTCACCCCAGCTTCCCTCCTTCAAACTCATTTCTCCCCGCTATCAAATTGATAACCCCTTTTTCTCTTATTATTATAGTTATGTACATAAGTACGTATGTATACATATGTACAAATATATATATATATATATATATAAATGTAGCCTACTGAGTGTGCTTTTGTTGGTGTGACTTTAGAGCTTACCACTGTACATAAGACAATCCATAAGGGGCTCATTTATGATAGAACCTAACTCTTCTCATGGCAGTCTCGCGTTGCCAGTAGCTCCTTGTCTAGGGCCGGAACCCTATGAAATTTTTCCTCTGGAAGGGTTATTTTGACATGGTTGTTTTCCGAAGCTATAGGTGATAAAAGAGAAGCTCTGAAAAGTCACCCATCCTCAAGAAAAAAAAAATTAAATCTATAAAGAAAATCATAGCTTGCAAAGGCATTTTTCTCTCTACACCAAGATGAAAGGAAAGACGAAACCGCCAGAGAGTCTTGGAGAAGAAGGAGACAGCTCAGTGGGTAAGAGCACTTGCTGTGTAAATCTGAGGACCTAAGTTCAAATCCTCAGAGCCCACGTATCCCCAGAGCCTACTTAAAAAGGCATATATGTGTTCCACCTGTAAATCTGTCACTGTAGAAGTCTGGGCCAGGAGGATCTCTCGGCTTGCTGGCCACCAGTCTAGCTCCAGATTGGGTGAAAAAGCCTGTCTGAAGGCAATAAAGTAGACCTTCTCTGGCTTCCTCTTGCCTCAGTTATGCACAAGTGTACAACACACATACACATACAAATAAGTGAATGATACGTAAACAAATACTAGAGATTACTAATAAATAAAGAATACATAGGCTTCCATCAGCCTAACACACTTTACTTTTGCTTAATGATAACTAAGCATATCTCCCATTGTCTCTTTTTTAACGTTTTTTTTTTTTATTTATTTATTTGAGTGTTTTGCAGGAAAGTCAGTACATGCCATGGTGCCATGACTTGTATGGAAGACCAGGACAATTGTGTGAGTTGGTTCTCTCTTTCCACCTTGTGGATCCTTTACAGATCCAAAGTACTTAGGCCATTAGGCACAGCAGCAAGTGCCTTTGTCCTCCAAGCCACACCTCTGGCTATTCTCATTAGTGCTTTGCTTTCGAGAACAATGGTATTTAAGACTGAAGGAGAAGATGATTTCCTTTAATCTTTTTCTTATTAGAATGTATTAACTCCACATGACATTGTATTTCACTTTGGTATGGTGTGATACATTTTGATCATATTCACCACCCACTACTTTTTTTTGGTTCCTTTCCACCCTCAAGGATCCCTTTCTCATTCCCAGCTAGTAAAAACAACTGCAGTCCGAACTGACTCCCATGGCATGGTCTTGCAATCACAACTACTCAGCAGGCTGAGGTTGGAGGACTGCAAGTTCAAAGCCCATCCAAAGTACAGAATGAACTCTGTGTCTAGGGAAGACATCAAGAGAGGGCAGAATATATAGCTTGGTGGGAAACACTTGCCTTGCACACACAAGGCCCTAGGCTCAGGTTCTAGGTTTCATTCCCAGTATCTTTCTTTAAAAAAAACAAAAAAAAAACAAAAAAAAAAACTTTTAAAAATATCTACTCTGGAGATGTACTGCTTTCCCCCACTTGCTTCTCATGTGTGTAGGAGTTGTATGTATTATTAAACCTCCATTTGTATTTCTCTTGTTAATTTGTGTTTTGTCACAGGGAGTCCCCGCTTATGACTCACAAGGGATGAAGAGAGAATTCTTCCTCCCCCAGGCCTGACAGCTCCAACTCCTCTGAACTCCAGTTAAGTTTACTGGGGTCTCTGTGAATTGCAGCGCTGCCACCAGGAGCTAGAAAAAGGAAGGTCTGGAAGGCCCTATCCCCCAGTCTAACGTCGAGCAATCGCCTGTCTCAAGTTGAAGGAATTCTTTGCTAAGCTCTGTGCTCAGTCAGACATTAAAGCGATGACCCCTGTTGTATCCATAAATGATTCAGACTGTTGGGGACAAAGGAGCTGCCCCTTCATGTGTCGGTATGACCAGTGCATGGGGAAACTGAGCATGGCACCCAAGGAGTGTTGTGGTGGCTTTGGTTTCATTCTATGTGTCGAGGGGAGGCTAATGCTTACCTCACTGGATCAGGGAGGGCATAGGAGACCCCCAGCTAGGGCACTATACACAGTGACTGCTGCCTGATTAAATGCTGAGTAAATGGGAGGTGTAAATGCAGAATCGAATTTCCAGCCAACATCTGAGGTTAGTGTCAGTCTCTGGCCTTGACTCCCCACACTTAAATTAAACGTGAACTCCATTGTCCTTTGGCTTCACAGTTTTATTAACCACCTTGGGCCAGCTCTAGCATGACAGTGAGATTCCAGGGTGAAAGCTTCTAGAAGCTACACACCCTTGAGGGCAAAAAGAGTCGGTTATAATCATCATGCTTGTCAGCACAGCAGGATCCCTGCCTCTTACATCTGCCTGAGCGTGCAACTCGGGACAGCATTAGACAAGTATCATTTTGTCAATTAACCTTTCCCCATTCATGGTTTATTAAGGCCCAAGCAAATACATTTACTAAGCAGAGTGGGGCTTTTATTTTGTTGACACAGTAGTTGCAGCTTCAAACACAATGCACCTGCACTTTCCCCTTACAACAGACTCAGTGGCATTTCTCTGGCAAATTGGATGACCTTGTGTCATGCTACATAAGAAAATCATATTAATTTATAGGAAGACTCGGGTTTTTTTTAACATTAGGAGCAAAGAGCAAATGTGCTTTGCTCAGATTTTCATATCCAATGGGCATGAGCAAGCAGAGGGTGTTAGATGTTGCCGACGATCAGTGACTGCTGACCCCTCTCTACCTCAATCCACTTGGCCTTCCTCACCAGGCACCTGAAGCATATGTGTCACAAGGCACTATGACTGAGTTGTCCGCTGACATAAAATGCCAGATAGGTGGGCACGGGTGTTCTCAACAGCTGTGTAAAAACCCTCAGTGGAACCAGGCACCCTTGCCCCCTCCGTGCTATGGTGAATGGAGACTTCACCACACTGAGGCTTGCTGGTCACTCACCTAGCCCTGGGCTCAGTAAAAGATGCTGTCTTAGTGGCACTAGGCAGAGAGTACTATAGCAGGCTACTCTCTACTCCTTCTCTGGCCTCTAGAGTAGATCTTACACACACACACACACATACACACACACACATCACACATACAAATTTTTTAAAATGTAAATTATAATTTCTTACCTGTTTCTTCTGTCTTACAAAATGCCCACAACACAGTCTTCTAGTGCATATAGAACAATAATTTTTCTTGCCGACACTTTATAATGCATCAAATTATGATAAATACTTTGTATCTATTCCTGCATTTTATTCCTCAGAATAGCTCTGGACAGAAAGTATTCCTATTTCCATATTAAAATGAGGAAACTGTTATAACTTTTTTGGTCAGTGATCAAGGCAACTAGAGTCTCTTTGCCCCGCCCATCACATTACGCCAGGATGCCCAGTTCACACCTTCAGCTCACTGCTCTGCCCGTATCTTATCCTTCGAATGCATTTCAGCTGGGATAGCAATCAACAGGTGAATCTACTTCCAAAGTCAGTAAAGAGAGATGTGATGGGTAATGCTGGAAATGATGCTAAAATTTTCAGTCTATCTATGCAATTGGGAATATTGACATTATTATATATGCATATCTAAGGGGGGAAATGTTTGGATGAAGTCAAGCAGATAAGTATTGGTCCAGCCTTGCTGATATGACAGAAGCCTCAGTTCAAAATGCCTCTCCATGGTGACATGAACAGGAAACGGAGCTCTTCTCGGCTTCACCTTTCCTTTCTCCCTACTGAAAATCTCCTATCCATCACTGTAATCCATCTCTTCCCACTTCTCTTCCTATCCTTTGGCCTGGATTGATGCTCTCACATCACTTGTGGATTCCTGAGTGCCTACTGAAACCCACTGCTTCTGCCATGTCCTGGGCACTGCCTTCTATCCTAACCCTACGGCTTCCTTCCCTTTTTCTGCTATCACACTTACTCTCTGGGCATCTGTATCCCCCTCGCTGGTAGGTAGTTTCTTTTCTTACTCTTTCTGTTCCTAAAATGGTTGAATTAGAGCTTCAATGTTGAAAGGATAAGATTTGACAGACTAGAAAGAAAGTACATGCTGATTTTCAAGTTCCCTGTTTCTTAGTTTTAAAAGATAAGCTAATCACTGAAAATT
Source organism: Myodes glareolus (assembly GCF_982192425.1). Lineage (NCBI taxonomy): Eukaryota > Metazoa > Chordata > Mammalia > Rodentia > Cricetidae > Myodes > Myodes glareolus. The sequence goes on from NC_142042.1 coordinate 37,598,310, forward strand.
TTGTGAAATTAAGATCAATTATGCTGTTATCACAGAAAGAACATCCAAAGGACGGTCTGGGGAATTTTGTGCTCTTTCTGGGGCGTCTGAAGGAGCAGCTGACAAATGAATTGCTCTGCTCTCACTACACTGACCTCATCAGTGACTCCAGTAAGACAAACAAGGAGGCAAATGAAAAGGCATTTAATTTTGAGGTCTACAAGGAAAAGAAACACATTCAAAAGTATTAATATTTGCCGACTGGACTAAATCGGACAGGGAATAGGAGCTACGCTTGTTTTGCAGTTTGAAGAAGGATAAACTGTGTGCAATAAAAATGAAAACCATAGGAAAGGGGCGCCTATAATCCTAGCTTTAGATGTTACTGCAAATGAGTCTAATCGCCACGTTATCATTATCAGGATTATTATTGTTATTACTGATAATAAACATGTACCGGCTGCCAACAGGATGCCAGGCTCCACACAAGAGGGAATTAAGATCAGTCCCTGCAGTGCAGGCTTACAGCAGATTATAATTGCCATAGAAAATAATATTAATAGCAACTCGATATTTTATTAGAAAAATAACATTGTTCCTCTCTGCTCTCTGGGTCGTCTACCACCAAGTGGAGACTTGACTCTGAGAATGATGGTCCTGGACTCAAAAGCTCATAGTTCCCCCACCCTCAAAATAATGTCTCCTCTGCAGTGTTACAGCACCAGACAGTCCTTTGTATCTCTTCTCATATAATCAAGTAGGGTCACGTCGCATCTCTTCAGGTTTCTTCCTCTCAGGTGAGACAGTTTCCCTGACTTAGGTCGAGTTGGCTGACTTTACATTGGTTATCTTAAAGAGTGATTTTTATTTTCTAACTTCAGGTTATAGTCCACTAGTGGAATTTAAAAGACTAGTTAAGGGTTTTCACCAGAATTTTATCTTAAAAAAAAAAAAAAAAACGTAATTGAAAAGTGCACCAAAGAATCTACATATGTTATATTTGGTAAGAGTAATGCTTTCTGAAACTTATTTCCCTGTTAGTGTGTGTATGTGTGACGTTGAGAGTGCCTAGAAAGTGTATGTGTGTATGTGGTAATTCGAATGTAATTGGCCCCTGTAATCTCATAGGGAGTGGACTATTAGGAGGTGTGGTTTTGTTGGGATAGGTATATGTCACTGTTGGGGTGGCCTTTGAGGTTTCCTATGCTCAGGATACTGCCCAGTGTCTCAATTGACTTCCTGTTGCCTGCAAGATGTAGGACTCTCAGCTACTTTGCCAGCACTGTATCTGCCTGCGCGCAGCCATGCTCCCCGCCCTGATGATAATGGACTGATGATAATGGACTGAACCTCAAACTGTAAGCGAGCCACCTCAATTAAAGGTTTTACTTTACAGGAGTTGCCTGGTCATGATGTCTCTTCACAGCAATAAAAACCCTAATTAAGGCAGTGTGTGTGTGTGTGTGTGTGTGTATGTGTGTGTAAGTCTGCATGTGAAGGTTAGAGGTCAAGGTCGAATACCTTCCTCAGTCTCTGCCTTATTTTATCTCTATCTTTCTGTCTATCTGTCTGTCTGTCTGTCTATCTATCTGTCTGCCTGTCAGGACCCTCACTAAACTCACCAGTGAATTCACAAGAACTCACCAAAAATTGGCTAAACTGGCTGGCCATGGAGCTCTTGTCTCTCTGCCTCAGTATCCTGGGGTTACAGTTTAGTGCAACTGTGCTCAGCTTTTCACATAGGCGCTGGAGAGCTGAGCAGAAATCCTTATGTCTTTGTGGCACTCATTTTACTGAACGAGCCATCTTCCTGGCAGCCCCCAGTGTGTATGACTTTAATGGACTATAAAAGTAAATGTATTCACTACTACCAGCCACAATGAAAAAGAAAAGTTTAAAAACCACAACAGGTATAAAGACAGACTGTCTGCTTAATTTGAAGTTCAGTCTCCACCTGAACCACAGCTGATGGCAGACCAAGAAATGTAATTTTCAACAGAATCCAATTACACTTTATCACATGTAAAATCAAGTAACATTTACCAGCCTTGCAAGAACCTTACATCTAAAAATTCGGTCTGAATTCTGACATGCCTTTACTTTGCCATCGTAAATATATCCAGACTTGTAAAATGCCAAATCCTGGCAATTGGTTTATAAAACACGTGTGCTATATGGTGTCACTGTACAGCCATTTTCTCTGGTTTTCGTAGGCCTTTTCTCCCACACAGCTTTGCAGGGATCTCCTGAAATGCCCCAAGCTGGTGAACGTACCTGCTGAGGAGCTCACAATGGAGTTATCTCTCATCTCTCACCAGTCTGCAAACCAGTCCTCACCGACAAAACAAGACTCGATTTGGGATCTAGAACCCAAGAGATGGGCTAGCGTGTTACCAAGTCGAGCCTGACTCAGCAAGTTAGCACATCCCACTTTGTTGAAGACTACATTTCTTTTACTCTGATTCGAGCTGGGCTGTGGGTACTGTCCCTGTAGCAACATTATTACAAAGGGGTGGGGCTGTATATCTAATTAAGCAAGTTGAGTCCTGCTAGCTTTTTAGAGTCCCTTCTTATCTTATCTTGGGAAGGCAAGGGCTGCAGGAAACTGCCTTAAAAAATGATTACCCCAGCTATTCCTTCGAATGACAGCTCACACTTGCTGAGGAAGAAGTATTTTTAGCTGCCATCCTCCAATGCCTGTGCCTGTAAACATGTCTAGCTCTGATAAAAATTTCCCATGATGATCACGGGACTCAAAGACCATCTGCAGATGGTCAGGCAGACAGGGATTTCAACGCCATTTCCCAACCTATAAAAGCTCTAGGACACCGTGTCTAGGAGCTGGAATTTTGCAAAGCATTAGCTTAGGTTCAAGCCTATGGAAATTAAAGTTGAGTGATTCCACTCTCTGAGTACCTACTTGATTCTTTGCTAGCTGGTATTTCCACCACAATTTAATTTGATTTGATTTATTGACAGGTCTGTGGTTCAAACTCAGTGCCTCATGTATGCTAGCTAGGCCAATAAGGTACACTGAGTGAAGTTATTAGGAATATATTATTGGATCTTTTAAAAACTATATGTTCAGGGCTGAGTTGGTATCCTTTCATAACTTTCTTTTCTTTTTTCTTTTTTTCAAAAACTTATTCGAACAACACCATTTGACCTGGAGGTGGAGAGGAGAATGCACTCCTGAGCTGTCAAGGTAATCTCTCAATGAAAACCCTGGGGGATGGAAGAAGACAGGAAAGCAAGATATGTAGAAAGTGCTATTAGTAGGAAGTCATTCAGACGAAGATAAACACGGCCTTGGGAGGGATTTTCAGGTCTTCAATTCTCATGATGCTTCTAATTGCTATCCTGCAGAGATGTGTTCTAGGGCTTAAGGAAAAGTTCTCTTGATTCTTTTCTTACCCTAAAGGTTACAGATATCTCAAGGTCATTCCAATGTTGGCTATAGATGGAAAACACAAAGAGTTATATTCTTGGCTAGAAGGAAAGCAATCGCCGATATGTTTTATTTGCCATCTCTCCTCCCACCCAGCATCAACAAGGACATGAATGAACAGCACACTAACTGCAGAACAGGACCACGTATTGAAAGACGAGGCCAGGTTCTTCTCACTGCGCAGAGATGCTCTTATTAATTTAATTGAACCAATCAGAGCATTGAATGCTAACTCTGCTAATGTAAAGGCTTTGGCCTCTGAATTGAAAGGGAGACAAAATGATCTGAATGAACATAGTTTTCCCAGAAATGAGCCCAGGCAGAGATGTTGCATGTGGCCCTGATGTGAGGAGCACCTGGCCCTGTCTCTACCGCATGTCCCCTAGATGAATTGTCTCACATTTAAATGATTTGGCTATGTGATGGGGGAAGTTGAGGGAGAGTTTAGGATTGCTAAAGTCCTGGTGAGCATTAAAATTCTGATTATATAAGTCATGGATAGCTTTAAAGAATAATTGAACCCACATTGAATCCAGGTCTAAATGGATGAACAATACAAAAATGGAAAAGTTACCACTGTATGAAATTAACCACTGTGTAACTTAACAGGTCTGTAAAACTAGCCAGTTATTTTTCCATACAAAATGGCCGCGTCATCCTGTGTATCCTAACCCTTGACCTCATTCCTAATTGCAGTACATGGCAAAAAAGCCCCTTTCAGTCCCCAATCAGTTCCTGGCTTCTCCCTTCTCTGCCTTGTTCATTGATTCACCTCTTTCCCTATTTTGGCAATTCATCACAGTGCTCCCTGCCTTCTCTTGCCTGGGACATTGGCCTTCTCCACTCACGCCACATCGTCTCAAGGGAGATATTTAACACCTAAGTGTTTTTTGTTCAGAATGTGTTCCAAATTGTCAGCCTTACCCCTAAGAGCCTCCAGATCCTTCCAGCTTGTCTGGCATTGCATCTCTCCGGATCCCAGTGTCTCTGGGGTTGCATCTCTCCGGAGCCTCCTTGGCCCCACCGTTTCAGTGAGGTCTTTTACCTCTCAGTTCAGAGTCTCCCCACACTGACTAACATGACTCTCATGCTAACTCTCATGTGTCCTTTGCTCACTCAGTTGTCCTGGCAATCACGTGTTCTGCTGCATTTAATAACTTCTTCTCACTGCCTTCTTCACCCTTTTTAAACTTTGTAAACTTTGATAATTTAGTCATTTGACAATTTCACACTTGTGTCTAATCTGCTTCTCCAACTGCCATCATTATCAACACCACCCTTACTCCCTCCAATATACTTTTCCATGATTCATGACTTTTGGTTTTCTTTTGTGTGTCATTTGCCTTAACCAAGGCTGTCTGTGTGACAATTGGGCAGAAACTACCTATGGTTGCATAATAGCATCACCAATGGGTACACCCCTAAAGGCAATGATTTTTACACTCTTTGAATCTATGTTCCAGAGTGGTGAGTAGGGCCCATGATTCCCTCCACCCACGACAGACTGGTGACAGGTTTATTTTGTGTAAACCCGATCTAGGCATCCGCCCTTGCTGTGAGTTTATGAGATTTTGGAATGCCCATATCCTGCCTGGAAGGTGTTGTTTCACAACCCTTCTCTTTATTTTCATCCCACCCACTCTCCTATAAAACTCCCTGAACCCTAGAGAAGATAATACAAAGAAAATACTCTCTTCCTTCTTTGTCATTAACATCCATCCTCGCGATCCTCCTTCACACGCTTCTTTCCAGCCATGTTCTTCTCGACAGTGTTTTCTGTGTCTGCTGAGCACTTGGTCCACTTTGAGCTTTCCATGAGAGATAATGCTCTTGATGAAGAGCAATGAGGCTCACCGAAGTGGCAGTTGCTTTTTCATCACAAATACCTACAAGAACCCCCTGAAGTCACAAAGCAGGGGCAGCATAGCATGAGGTTAACAAGGGCAGTATGGTTAGCCAGTTGTTTAATAGTCAAGGATTGGAGCCCTGCCTCCAGGTCTCACATGCTGGGTGACCCTGGGCAAGGCCTTAATTTTGGAATGGGATTTGCTGCTCATCTGTGAAAGAGGATTATCACACATCCTTGTGTGCCTTGTTGAGGAGAGCCAAGAAGATAAGGCAGGAAAATGTGCAACAGGCAACATATAACCAACCAATGACAACCGCTGTTATTATTATTACTACTGATGATTAATACAAATATTTATTCTGATCCCATGTGTGGCTGATGCTATAGTGGAGAATTCCTAGAGACGTTTTGCCTTCAGGTTTAGAATATGAGCATTACGGTTAGCAACTTGGTTGTCTGCTTGTTTCGTGAAAAGGATTTCTGCTAATGGGGAATTATTCCATAGTAATCCCATCTGCAATAGCTATGGAGCCCAGCCGAGGATGGGAAAGCCCAGCGTAATCCTCCTCCTGAAAGCCAAGCCTGGGCAGACAGCAGCACAGTAGAAAGCAGCCTTCTGAGTTGTGTGTGTGTGTGTGTGTGTGCGTGTTTTCTGGTTTTGTTGTTGTTGTTTTTTTAAATTATTATTCTGCTTTGATTTTCCAATAAAGAACCGAGAGCCACTACAGGCAAAGAAGATTCTGTGGCTCAAGGAAGTGGGAGTGTATCCCTGCAGCTTGTGACTTTGCCTGGGACAAAGGACATCACTCTTCAATGGATGCTTCATGATGATTCTTAGTTCCTGCTACTCCTCTCAGACAGCTACTGTAACAAAAGCCTGTAGGGAGAGCTCAGGCTTCACCTATTTTCGGTATCCACACACCGGCTCTCTGTTTTAATTTAAAAAGGGGAAAGGAAAACATGCAGAGCTTCAATCACTCTCGTATTGAATGTTGCATTTTAAAAGAGCTCCTATTTTGTTTTGCCTCTTAAAATTAAAACAGTGTTTTGCATGACGGGCAACAGAAAAATCAAAGGAAGGCAGAGGAATGGTGGCACCGAGGAGGAACAGGTTTTAAGGCACAAGCTCATTCCTTCTCCTTTTGAGGTAAAGAATGTGGTCCGGGCTCCCCTCTTTTTGTTCCTGGCACAGCACAGCACAGCAGCTATAGCCCAGGAGTTGATGGAAACCATCCCTCCTGTAAGCATATTTGGAAACCACACACACATACATACACACACACACACACACACACACACACACACACACACATACACACACACCCGAGGCAGAGAGAGAGAGAGAGAGAGAGAGAGAGAGAGAGAGAGAGAGAGATGCTTAAACTAAATAAATCCTATCATGAGACACTTATCTGGTAAAAATGAATATACAAATGCTATCTAAGATACTTACTGGGTTTTCCCTTCCATTCCCTTTTAAGAAACAAATCAGAAGCCACCTGTGGATTCCAGACCTCGCCCCCACCCCTCCTGGCTTCTTTCCCAACTCAAAATGAGTACCAGAATTGTTGGCCTAGGGTCAAGCCTTTCTGACCTCCTGGATAAGTTGCCAACCCATGAAATGCCACACAAAAGCACCTGCAAATCATGCCACTTGTTCCATCACTTCAAAATCTTTCTCTGGCTCTGCAGGCTGGGCCTCACGCTGCCGGCACAGCAAGCTGGTTGTGTTCAGCCATTACGCAATGATGTTCTATGATGCCAGGAAGCCATGGCTGCATGCCACCATTCAGTTTAGCGGCTCCATTTAGCTTTATTTATTGGATTTTTAAAACACCTTTTGTATGGTAGGTGTTGATCTCTTCTGAAGTTGTGCTGACTACTATACCTATTCACACCAGTCACAGCTGATCCCTGCATCTTGTGCCCTCACACTGACACAAGCTAGTAGTGTTGCCTGCCCTTCAGTCTGGATGCTGGCCCCTCACAGGAACATAATGGGGGAATGTCTGCCTGCTAATTCTTTCATTTCTTCAGCACCTTGGAAGCTCACATTGCTCTCTTCCATTGTTTTGCTTCCTGAAGGACCCAGGAAGGGCTCAAAGCTGTATTTCCCTCTAAAATGTGTCTCTTTTTCATCAAGACTTTGTTTCCTGCCATCACCTGACTGGGGCACAGGCTGGGAAGACACTGAAATGGTTATTTCAGTGAGAATCTGCTTGTCTCCCAGTCTCCGAACAGCTCCTGAAACCGCCACCAAAATTCAAAGCACCGAGTTTGAATACCAACTTCAATGTGAAGTAATTATGTGATTTTAAAAAAAATAGCTCAGTTTCTTTATATTTCAGGCATTTAGACAATGCAGATTCCTCATTTAGACAGGGAAGAAACCATGGTGCTTCTCTCAGTTTTGTTATGAAAGTTAAACGGGAACCTGCAGAAATGGATGTGCAACACAGTGGATTGTGAGACCCTCCCATTTCACTCCCAATGTTGCCCATTGCTGTCTCACCTTCACCAGACCGATTATTGACCAGGAAAGACAAGACAATCATTCTGTCATATTTCTTCACTCTGCTGTAGGTCACTTTAAAGAGTATGATCTTATCATCCTGGCGTCCTGACTTATGTTACCATGACTGGCCTCACTCGAGTGCCCAGGATTCTTCTAGTATTTTCCCCTCTTGGTACGAACATCGACACAATGATATAATGAGTTATAGTAGGTTCTGGAACTCTTAATCATTTAATCAAGTGATTTTCAAATCTAAGGTGGATTTACCTTGCCTATATTGCTGCAAATAGGTTCAGGATGTTTGGAAAGCACTCTCAGAAAATTAATGAAGAAATATACAGACCTCAGATATTAGCATTCCATACTGCTAGCAAAGGAAGTTGTATTGAACGTAGCAGGATTCCACGGGGAAAATAGCAAGGTGAGTGATGAGAGAAATGGTAGCTCTAGTCCCTTTAAAGAGGAAAGCATCTCTTGGTTTGAGAAGACCAACCCAGTGGAGGGTGGTTCATGCACAGGTTGTACAAAGCTTACATCTTCCCTTCTGTTTGTAAAATGAGAGATGCGGGAACTATTGAAAGAAAGAGCTTCTAGAGGAAATTAAGTAACAGGACATCAAAGTTATTTGCTGCTATTTTACTGGGCACCAAAACCATGTAATAGTATTTCATAAGACAATATTTGTCAGTGTTTATTACAGAAGGAACAAAAAACATGTAGGTATAAATGGGGTTCTCCTTGCTTAATGCTCAAATGTTAAACAGTTCTGAGTTGAAATTAAACAGAAGCCATTGTTACAGTTTTTCTAAGAACCCATTATGGCTTTGCATTTTTTTTCAAAGCATCAAGAAATCTAACGAATGTGCCAACGTTACAAACTCAGTTCTCTTTAGAACCTGCACTTAGAGAGCAGATTAACAACCAGGATGCAGCAGAAGGCTTTCCCGGTGAAAGACTCTGCCACAGGGCAAAGGACTCATGAACAGTGGCTGAGAGAATATGTTAGTACAGAACTAACCTAAACTCCCATCCTTCAGCCCATTTAGAATATCTTTTCTCCAAGAGAGCATCCATCGGGAACTCTAAAAAAATTAATGAAAGGAGAGGAGGGGAAAGGAAAAAGGAGGAGAGGAGAGAAAAGAAAGGAAAGAGTGGGAAGAACGAGGAGGGGAGGAAAAGCAAAGCAAAGCAAAGAAAAGAAAAGAAAGGGAAAGAAACAGAGGGAGAGAAGAAGGGAGGGAAAAATGGAGACAGGAAGAAAGGATAGAGGAAAGGGAGAGAGAAAGAAAGGATGGAGTTTTTAAAATCTCAGTTTGGTGTGATGGCACCCACCTTTAATCTCAGAATTTGTGAGTTTAAGGCCGGCCTGGTCTACATAGTGAGTATCAGGACAGCCAGAGCTACACAGTGAGAAACTATTTCCAAAGAGAAAAGAAAATACAAAATCTCAAAGTTCATAGTTCACGTATTTGGTGTTTATCACCAATTCAGCAAATGGAAAAACTGAAAAGACAAAGAAAGTGTAAGGGAACATGGTTCTAATATTGGAGCAGAATCCACCTAGAATATGCTCCTACTGGCCATGATTCAATGCCTCAGTTTTCACCTCTCCCCACCTCACTTCCATCTACAAAATGAGTAAGGTTCCAGACTCTGACAAAAGTTAAGTTCACCTTCAGGTGTCCTGTTCACAGACCCACGAGGGTTAGCACTGGGAGGCCAGTGGGAAGCCCTGACGTTCCCACATCCTGTTTCCTGTCCCAGGAAAGTGAAGACTAGGCTGAGTTTGGACCTTTTGGAATAGGAAACTCTCACACAAACAAACAGAAGCCCAATCTACTTTGGTCAGATCTAACTGGAAGAGATTACTGCTTTGCCTTAAATCAGTCCATTACCTATAGAACAACTGCACATGTGTTCTTGCTTTGCCATTTGAGATGCGAAGAGATTAGCCTCAACTTCTCCCACTGTGCTGACAAGGCTCATCACCTGTCTTAGTTTCTTTTCCTGTTGCTTAGTTTCTCATGCATGAAAAGGAAAAAAAATAACTCAAGGAGGAGAGGGGTTGTTTTGCTTTGCACTTCAGGGAGACAGTCCATAGTGTTGAGGAGATCACAGGAGTTTGGAACTACTGGTCACCTTGTACCCACAGTCAAAAGCAAAAAGTGATGAATGCTTGAGTTTAGCCCAAAGTGTGTCCAGGACCTCAGCCAAGGGAATAGTGCCAACCACAGAGGAGACAGAGCTTGCCACCCCAATAAACCTAATCAAGACAGGCATGTCTCCTGTCTCTCAGGTGACTCTATATCTCAAATTGAGTTGAGATTAAGCAATAGACTTCACACAACAATAGTGGTCCTAGTTACTTAAACCATTGTTCAGACAATGTTTGGATTTTTCTTTTGAATTAATTATGAACATTCATGTCTGTGGGAATTTTCTTGCCTAAAACTGAGCAATGTTCATCATGTGTGTTTGTGTGTGTGTGTGTTGACCTTTTTATTTTTTTTTTTAAAGAAAGAGATTCTTTTTTATTAAATTTATTTTTTTAGACAATCTTTTCTCGGGCCGGGTGGTGGAGTCCAGCTGGGAAGCCATTAATAAACAATGTCCAATAACGGAATAAGGTGAAATGTTTATGGGAAGAGAGCATGAAGATTGGAAACAAGTCAATTGAAGCTAGTTTGCTTGGCATTGATACCAAAGGCAGTGGCACCTCATGGTACTTTCTCTTAGTTCACCCATACCATGGTTTGTTATCAATAGGTTTTGTGCTGACTGGTTTTATGTCAACTTGACACAAGCTAGTCATTGGAGAGGAGGGAACCTCAGTTGAGAAAGTGGCTTCATAAAATCAGACTATAGACAAGCTGGTAGGGCATTTTCTTAATTAGTGATTGATGGGGAAACGCCCAGCCCATTGTGGGTGGTGTCATCCCTGGGCAGGTGATCCAACGTTCTATAGGAGCAAACCAGTGAGCAGCACCCCTCCATGGCTCCGCATCAGCTCCTGCCTCCAGGTTCCTGCCCTGCTTGAGTTCCTTTCCTGACTTTCTTTGAGGATGAACGAACAGTTCATCTGGAAGCTTAAGCCAAATGAGCTCAATTCCTCCAAGTTGCTTTGGTCTTGGTATTTCATCACAGAAACAGACACCCTAGCTAGGACAGATTTGCTCTGTAAACATCATCCATTTTAATGGCGCTCAAATTCTGCTCTGAAGGGGGAAAGGCTGTTACATAGAAAGAATAGACTCTTTTTGGTGTAAATTTAATTTGATTTTATTTTTTGATAGCTGTAAAGAACTTTCAGGCAGATTTTTTTAAGAAGATATAATAGGCAAATGGTTGAGCCTAGGTTACCATGTTATATAGCAAAAACATTCCTATATTCTTTTCATCAGTGAACTGGTATAGATAACATAAAGAGATGTCCATGGTATTAGCAGACTCCTAAGTTTCCTGGGACTATACTGTTTCAACAAGTCCTCACTGCTACGAATTATCAAATTGGATATGTGTCTTAGGCCAGCATAAATGAACCAGGTAAATGCATGATATCCAACATCAGTAATACAGGAAAGTCAGTCATTTGGCTATCATGGGACATATATGAGTCTAAACAGCAAGAGAGTAAATGCCTTAAATTAATAATTACTTTTTCCCCTCAAAACATGGTGAGACGGGATTGAATAAGGGTTGAGCAGTGATTGCAAGCACAGTATATACTTTGCTTTGGGATGTTGCAAGCAGACATTTATCACGATCTGGTACCATTATCTAGCTGAAGGAGGAGGAGGAGAGGAAGGGAGGAAAGGAAAGAAGGAAGGAGGAAAGGAGGAAAAGGCATAAACAAGAATATCAACAAACAAACAAAGACCCCCACACAGGGTTATCAGAGACAATACCATCACTCTGTTCTTATTTTGCTGAGATACTGCATGTAAAATGGGTAAAAAAAAATTTACTTATGTCTATAGAAAGAAGAGTAACAATTAGTAATAAACAAGAAGCAAAAATGAAGGCTGGCAAATCCCACTTCTCATCACCTTCACAAATAGCATCTGTCACCTCTTATGATTTGCCGTGTCAGTGGCAAAGGAAAAAGACCAGAAATACTGAGTACTGGAGCCAGAATGAAACCATTTTACCTCAACCAGGAGAAAAGGGAAGGATGTCAAGGACAGGGACCTGTTTCCTTTGAAGAAGAAAGGACTCCACATTTGAATATGAGAAACGAGGCTCTAAGTTTAGGAAGACTAAAAGGAAGGCCCTCTATAGAGGAAAAAGAAGTATATTACACAGAAGCATGGAGATCAGAAAAAGTAGGACTCACTTAAATACTGTAAAGTATTGTACATTAGGGTAACTAACTGTACATCACAATAATGTACCATATATTTCAAAAACCTAGGTGAAGCTATTTTGCAGATTTTATCATAAAGAAATGTGCATGTTAAAGAGCATAAATATGTTTATCCTGATGTAAATATTACACAATATATAAATATATGGTAATATAACTTGATACTGCATTCATATAATCAGATTTTATGTTTGTATTCATAGGCTAAAATAAATTTAAAATAAGAAATGAAATTTAAAACATCTTTAAAATAGGGAGTAAAAAAAAATGTAATAAATAACAAACTTCAAATAATTCGGTCCAGTACAGCTGGAACACAGCAATTTCCTAAGGTGGTTGCTTGGAGACAAGAGGAAGAAGCTAGGTTCTGTAGCAATACTTTAAACAGACAATGAAGGTCAGAAGGCACAGAGAGGAGATGACAAAGGGGAGTAGAGGTTTGAACAGAGACACATTTTGTCACAGAGTCTCCGCAGGGTGTGAGGTGAAAGGCCAAATGATGATTCCTCGCATAAACGTTGGAGTACTTATCAGCGATGCCGTTTAATACACACACCCCTTGCTAACCTAGTAAGGATTTCCATTCTGTAGCTTCTGAGAGTCTTCCCGGAAAGTCAAGAGAGGATACTGACTAGAATATGGTTCATTGTCTCATTCCATCTAGGTATATCCTATAGCTGTTGTAGTGATCTTTCCTGCTTGTGGTGAGCATTATAATGATAAGTTGTCTTTTCGTGGTTAAACTTATTAAAAACAGACTCAGAACAGAGAGGTTCTCCTTGTCTCCTGGGGCAGGCAGGCCCCCTACATCTGTAGCAAGGAGAACAGGAAACAGCACGAAGCTAAGGTATTAAAAGTGCTGTGTCCTTGAAACAGCTGGAAGGTAAATGATCTCCAATCAAGGTTACCATTGTTTATTCTATAATGTAAAATTGCCTGCAGTGGGAATGGGAAGTCAGAAGTGTAATCATGAGAAGTCCATGGTGAGGGCAGAGGGGACCCTCTGCCTGGGACTTTCTTGCTCCGAAAAGTCCCATTGACATCCTCAGTTCCCTAGAGCATGGATTTCTACTGTGTGTTGTGAGCACGCAATGCAACGTTACCTGTCTTCTGCTATTTACTCCATGACTCGGAAGTCTCACCTGAGAAAGGACTGTGCATCTGAATGGTGGCTGCCTCAACAGAGCTTCCCCTAGTTGAGATCTGCTGAACGTACGACCCAGATTTGAAGACCTTGTCTTTTGCTTGCTCTCTCAATCGGACTGTCTTCACTATCTCTGCTAGATACAGGGAGAGCCCAACTCGATGCTGTTGTCCTCTCTGTTGCTTCTCTATATATGCCACTTGCAATTCTCTCATTTCTCCTTGCTATCTACTTAATAAATCCATTTCGTGCAAAACTAAAAATATTGCCATCACAATCATTTTTAGAAACATACAGAGCAATGCTTTCTGATCTAAAATCTGACACTATCTTCTTTCTTATTGTGTTGTGTTATTATAATATTCCTTCTTAGTTTGGACAAGGCAATCCCTTTGGAAACAGCCTGGAAAGTAAATAATAAGCCGTTAAAATGTAAGCAAGAAGCATTGAGTTATTAGGCAAGGCATTACAAAGATAAATGGTTGCTGAAGGAAAAATGTAATTAACAGGTTACACCGTATATGTTTGCAAAATGCCTATGATGCATGAAAATGTTTTTGTCTACTTAATTTTCCAATGATTGTGTGTGTATATTTAAATTAATTAGATGCAAACAGTCTTGTGCTCGAAATAATTTTGTCATAGCTGCGATATACAGCCAAATCAATGGACTGTAGTTAAAAAAAAAAAAAAGACTAACCTCAAACTTGACCTGTGGTTCAAGCCATCTTCTTCCTACTGAGGACGTAAGGAAAGTTGGGCCATAGAATAAGGATACTTTCTTTAAGAGGTAAGAACCCCAAAGTTTCTTGAACTCAGCCAGAAGCCTTCCTTTCAAAGGGAGATTTGCAGTGTATTAAAGCTTTGCCAAGAAATCAGTGCCCAGAGAACAAAGATCTTCATCTATTTTGTTCGCTGACATACCCAAGTGCTTAGAAAAGGCTAAATGTTCAATAAGCATTTGCTTAACTGGTGAATCATTGAGTCTGTTAATCAATACGTTGCCCCATCACCTTAACAGCACGATGTGAGAGCAAGAATTGGACATCAGAAGTTCTGGGATTTCACCTTCCTTGGTAGTGTGATACACAGTGAAACACTTAGTATCCCCTTATTCTCTTCATCAGTGACATGGGGAGAGTAGTTATGAAAACTGTGTTACTTTCTTGGAAGCTGTTAACGTTGAAAAACTGGACTGGAGAGATGTCTCCACTGATGAAGTGTTTGCTGAGTGTGCAAGAATGATAAGATGAGTTTGATTCCTAGAACTCACCATGGAAATTCATGTATTGTGGTCTAGGACTATAATCACAGTACTTGGGAAATGGAGACTAGAGGATCCTTGAGACTTGCTGACCAACCAGCCTGTTCTAAGCTTTGAGGCCCAGGTCCTGATGAGAGATCCTGTCTCAAAAGGAAGATTTAAAAAAAAAAAAAAGGTGTGAGCGGCTCCTGAAGATCACCCAAGGCACCAACATATACATAACATCCCTACACACATGTATATACACACACATTATACACAACACACCCACACATACATATAACACACATATTATATACAACATGCATGCACACGAGAATACACACATTATACACAACATGCCTACACACACATTATTCACAACATGTCTATACACATGTATACACATACATTATACACAACATGCCAACACACACATACACACACACACATTAAAGGATTGATGTGTTTAACTCCTTAAAGGTGGAGTGACTGCTTGTGTGTTACTAATTAATTATCAATCTCAACTCTCATGTTTTACTTATTTTACAGAACTGTGACACACAATCAGTCCATAATAACTGTTATAAATACCTGGAGTTCATGATGGCTAGTGCATTTTACACTGGGACGTGAAGGGGGGCAGAAATCAAGTTGGCATGAATGATGAGAAATTAATTCCAGGAAGCATCTGACATAAGTTGTTGGGGCTTCTAAGATCTGAGTTTTCTTTCTAGACTGGAGGTGCTCTCTATCAGCTTTCTGAAACATGGCTGCTGTGCAGCAGGGGTGCTCTGTGTTTGTTGGTTCTTACGATACAAGTCTATACAGATAAAATGGCTCTTAATTTGGAATTTTCCCAGTTTATCAATACCATATGTGTATCGTATAACTCCCCTGTAAGAATCTCTTGTATTAATTTCTTGAATGAACCCAGGAACTGTCATTGTTCTAGCGTCTGTATGAAACTCTGAGAGCTAATGGTGTCCATGATGACTTCTGCTACCTTTGTGTCCTTCTCCCCACTCTCCAGACACAGAAGAACAAGGAGAAAGCAACTGCCTGTGGAGACACAAGTGAATGGTGCTTTGGAAGGATCTTTGGGGAAGAGAGCTGGGAAATAATTGGAAGACAGAATCATGAGGACTGTGTGATGGTTGCAAAGCGAGGCTAGGTAAGTAGGAATATTCAAAGATGGCACTCTGGGTTTATGGCTTCTGTGAGTGGGAAAATAGTTTGGTTGTTTGCTGGATGAGGGAGAATGACCGGGCGATCAGCTGAAATGCAGGAAAAAAATGCTTTAATCACGCTCGGCACTCAGCAGAACTTGAGTTTAACAGAGAGCTTGCCATTGACACCAAATATGAAGGTAGCGCCTTACCTGTATTTTGCCACAGACACCCACTGTGGGTTAATGAAATAGTCTCTGCTTCACTATATACTAGAACTTTGGCTAATGCATTTATCCATTATAACTCTCATGGGATGAATAGAAATAATAACTTCCAACTTTATCATTATTATTTTTTAAATATAGAGTCATGATAGGAGCTGAAGGTAGGACTTAGCTAGTGGAGTACTGGTCTTGCATGTAGGACGCCCTGGACTTGACTTCCAGCCTGGCCTGCAAAACACAGAAAGTGTTTAGGATGGATAATAGCAAGTACGCACTAAGCTTTCAATTAACAATGTCCACTTACATTCATCCCCTCAGGGAATTTGTATCTGATACAGGACAGCTGGGAAAAATAAACAGATGGGAATAATTATTAATAGTAGGAGCTCAGTTTTAAAATAATTGCTGGTGGAGACTCTGTTGACACAGAACACATAACTGCATTTGATTTGTGGGAACACAAAAACCTCACCAATCGAGTATAGAGCTCTCCAAGTGAGAGCCTGGTATGAACCCTGTCAGGACTCAACTCTCTGGAGCCCAGTTTCTATACACCTTTCTTCGCTTCTTCCCCAATCTAGACAGATCAGTGGCCGAGGATGTATTAAGAAGGAATCAATGCAAGAAAAACCAAGAACTGACCTCTGACCTCCTCCTCCAGCCTACTTACTTAAACTTTAATATTATGTGTAAGGGCAGATCATACAGTTAACCTAATTTTATGCACAGCACATGTGCATATGCAAAAACATGTAAATCATATCACTCTAAATGCAAATATATGCATGGTCTTTTTTGTTATCTATGCCACTTAGATATGACCCTCAGGATAACCTTAATAGAAGCCACTACCCTAGGTACCACATTTTAACTGAATCACTGATCTGAGATTTTTTTTTTCAAGAAATTTGGGAATGAGAAAGAAACCTGTTTTACAGTTTATATCTGTGTGGGTTTCACCACCTGGTATAATTCTCTATATTGTGTTCCTTTTGCTAGCTTTGCTCTATTTGTTAGGTTTTTTTATGTGTACATATTTTCTTTCCCACCACCCTCCACTCCAGATTTCAAGTTTCTTCAAAGAAGGTGTGGTGATTTATATGAGATGATTTGCCCCACCCCGCTGCCCCGTCTTAGACCTTTGACACCCCATTTGGTGGCTGTTTGAGAAGGATTTGGAGTTTACACTTTGTTAGACGAGTTGTGTCACTGGGGGTGGACTTGAGGTTCCAAACCCTCCCCTGTCCCCTCTACACTCTATTTCCTGCTTATGGTTTGAGACGTGAACTCCCAGTTACTCCATGCTGCTGTGTCTTCGATCTGCAGTCATGGACTCTAACTCTCTGGAATCATAATCCCAATTAGATACTTTTCTTTATAAGTTACTTTACTCATGGTGTTTTATCATAATAGGAAAGTAATTAATGTGTTATATGAACTATAATATATTATATGTAATATATATATATATATATATATATAATTACTGTTTTTTTGCAATGCTACCAACCACGTCTTCATAAACCTAGCTATTTCTAGAATTCTAGTTCAGGTGGTATGGTTCCAAAGGTCTCCATAAACCAGATTCAGACATTCTGGCCTGAGAAGCTTAGAAACTGCCAGGATATTAATGGTGGTAAAACAGAGAATTTATTTCAATGTGGCCTAACCTGAGATTCATAAGGAACTAAAGTCCTATGGGTGCCCTTCAGTATACTAACAGTAGCATGATTATATAAGGGACAAACATGGGACATTGACTGAGGAGCATATGTAGTTGAACAATGGAACAGAACTGGGACACTTATTAGCTCAGAGTGAATTGTATGGGTCCCTCAGGCACAGGAGAAGTCACTATTAAGTCACAGAGGTAGTTCGGTTTTCCACTATGGTACGTTTGCCTGGAAGGTTCCCTGTTCCTGGGATCTGTGATAAGCTGAGGGAAAATCACTCACAGAGAAAGCAGGCCGTCAGAAAATCAATCAGTAAAGATACCGGCTTGTAGAGAGAAGGAGCCGCTACATGAATCAGCATCATTGAAACTGTTCCTCGCCCGCCTTTCCATTCTCTCTGCCATAGTCCTCTCTTCTGTTGGGCTATGTTTGCCTATCCTCTTTGGCTCATCACAGTCAGGGATGCTCCGCCTTGCAGACCTGATCTCCTGAACTGTGCATCCTGTGTCCTTCTGCCAGATCTTCCTGTCTCTTATCACAAATTATTCATCCATCATTTTTCATCGTCTAATTTGGATTCTACTAACATATCTTGTTTCAATATGACGAAATCACTCAGAACTTAGAGTTTTTAGATTTGGACATTGTCGTCTCCCTTTAGAGACATTGCTTCATTCCACATGAGGTAAAATGACCGGCCTTCTCCTCAGACACAACCCAGCTACAAAGATCATTAGAACTCTTCCTCACAATTGGTCTCATTCTGTGTCAGGGTGAGCTCCAGTCCTGCAGACAATTTAAAAAACTGACAAACTAAGTGCCCTGTGTGGTGAACCCTCAAGATACTTCTTGATTATTGCCACTCTTACTTCTTTCCTTTTCCTTTCCTTTTCTTTCTTTCTATTGTTTCCAAAGTCTTCATTTCTTTTCATCTAAGCACTCCTCACTCTTAAGTTCAAGTTTACTGACTTCAATCCCATGCACCTGCTCACATCCCAGATCTGTCTGCACTCAATTTTTCAAAGGTTTTCATTGGGCTTAAGGGTATACTTCTTGCTCAAATAGCTTCTAAGTTCCATGGGGAAATGAGCGGCTCATTGTTACCTTGTCAGCATAAATCTATAGAGAACCACTTGGGGCCCTGTGGATGCTTTTTAGGGAAATAGCTCTTTTAAGGAATAACTCCATAACAGGTGCCAGGGAGGACGCCTGAAGTCTTTGTTCTTACAAAAATAAAGCCAAGACAATTTTAAAGCAAGTTTTTTTTTTTCCTCTTAAGAGAACAGGAAAGCTAAATGCCTGTTTATTTCCACTTTTTATTTGCTTGTCTGTTAGGGTAGGTTTGGTTTTGTTTGTCTTTTTCCTATACAGTGAGGCAGAAAACCTTTTCCTGTAAAGAGCTGGATATCAACCATGGAGACTTTGCTGTTCACTCAATCTCTGTCCCCACTGCTCAATTCTGCCAGTGTTGTGCAAGAACAACCGCATGCAGTATCGAGAAGACTGGGTGTGGCTGTGCCAAAACACAAGAACAGAAGGGAGAGAAAAGGCAGGTAGTGAGGAAAGAGGCAAAGAACCTTTGTTCTCTCATTCAGCAGAAAGCTCCCAGTGTGGTAATATTTTGATCACCAAAAGTGATCCATTGTTTTCAGTGTGTATATCCAAGGCAACATGGAGGGATGAAAGTCAGAGTGTTGATCTCACTTCTTACAACATCAGTAGGTACCCATCTACCCATCTAGCCCTTCATTCATAGACTGAGTCTGTCTTTTGGCCCACTTCATTGTAATAATAGGTAGCTGCAGAGAAAAAAAAACAAACAGATAATACATCCTAATCTAGAAGGGAGGATTCTAATGCATATTTCTCTTGTTAATATCATTTATAAATTTTAAATCATCTATAGGATATCAGCTTAATGAAGTAATTACCTGAGACAACATAATGATTAATAGTGATTATCCATTTCCCAGGGCCCAGAATCACCTAGGAGACAGACCTTGCATATGGGAGATTACCAAGGTTAGGCTAACTGAGCGGGAAGGCCCACCCACAAGGAGAGAAGAACCACTCCATGGGCTGAACTCCTGGACTGACTAACACACAGACAGAGCACCAAAAGTAGCATTTATCTCCCTGAGTCTCCTATGTGGCCAGGACTCCCCACCATGATGGACGACATGCTGGGACCGTGAGCAAGAGTAAAGTTTACTCTGTGACTTTTATCAGGTGTTTTGTCTCAGCAATGAGGCAAGGACTAATATAGTTAGCAAAACACAAAATGTGACCCAACACTGCAGTTTAAGGAAATTAGTGACATATTGTGGCATGAAGGCCCTCAGTTTGCAAGTTACGGTCATGTAGCTTTGTCTTTTTTTAGGACTCCTAACAGTGGGAGCAGGGTCTCCAGCTCTGTTGCCTGCTCTTGGGACCCTTTCCTCCTACACAGGAATGTGATGTTCAATATCCTTGAATTTATGTAGTTTTTACAGTTTTTCTCTCAGTTGTTTTTTAGATCTTGTATTTCTTTTAGAAAATAATTGACTGGACTGCTAAAGTTGGAATGGAAGATTCCGTAGATGACTGTGAGATCAATTTGTTTGGTCGTCACTTCTGGTTAATTCTAGTTTGAAGTCTATCTCATCAAAGACAAAAATTACTGGACCTATTCTTTTCTTTGGTGCCACTTTTCATTCTGTCACCCGAAGGCTCTGTTTGTCTTTGCTTGTTAGGTGCCTTTCTTGCAGGAAACAAATAGATTGATCTTCATTTTTAATCTAGTCTACCAACTTGTGCATTTTTATTGGAAATTTGAGACTATTATCATTTAGAGTTATTGAAGGTATGTAACCACTCTCTTGTTATCTCTAATGTTTGGTATTTTTCTGATCCTCATTTTCTTACTTTTCTTTTGTGTTTTTTTTTTCATTTCCTGCAACTTCATGGATCTGTATATCATTACTTTTGTTGTTGGTAAGTTTTAAAATAATAGCACATAGTTCATTTAGAAATCAGTATCCAAGGTAAAAGAATTCTTGATTGTCCTCAGCCTCCCTCCCATCCCCTGAGAGTCACTTCTTTTCTTCACAAAGAAGTTAATCCTCCCTTGCCTAGATAGATTCTCTGTAAAGTCAAATGGATTTTCTCCTCTGAAAACTCTCTGTTAAAACCCAGATCCAGTAGAAGCAAGTCTGTCACAAATTCAGTGTACTGCTTCATTAAAGAGTAATTCATCCCAGGGAACTCCCCAGCAAAGGCATCCAAGAGGAACCTCTGTTCCATCCGAACAGCACTGGTAATTATTCCTTCTACTCTCTGCTCTAATGTTTTGTGTACCAGGTGTTTGGACATCAGGCAGCTAAAGTCACAGTGCGAACCGTAGTCTCTGCTAATAAGCTCTTTGGAAAATCTGTGACTGGGCATCAGTCCTTGTTTCTTGAGCCAGAACACTGATTGATATGAAAGAACCAGAAAAGAAGATTCCTTCCACAGCGGCAAGGGCTACAACATGTGCTCCACAGCCTAATCTTCAATGGCTTGCTAGCTGTTCTCATTCCTTCATGTCCCCCAACCTAGCCCAGTCTGTCTTCTTCTCACACAGAGCTCCATTTAAATGGCATTGAGGAGAAAGTCCTGCTCTTTAGATTCTTCATTGTGTTTGTGATGAGACTATACCTTTCTGAAAGTATGTGTTCTATGGTAGATTGGAAGCCATCAAAATAGTAAGTGTTTATATTTTAACTTCTTGTATAAATTGCCTCACCCAATTTTAATTATTCCACCATCACTGACTGCAAAGAAAACCAGAACATGAGATATGTTTAAAAAAATTGTCTCATAGTACAGATAATTTTCTATTAATCTTTTCTTCAAAATTGCCAAAGCGACTCTTGTACAATAGTGAATAGAAGATTATTTGGGGTCAATAAAAGTAAAAATCAGTGTTACCTCAGTTCTGAAATACAAAAAGAACTATGTGTAAGAGAGTCAATAACAATAGAAGGTTCATCTAATCTTGGTGATTTGCAAAGTGGCATCAGTAACTTTCAGGGTGTGAACTGAAATGAACAAGGTAACATATCATGACAGGAGCACATAGCAGGAAAAGCTGTTCTCAGAATGATAATAGGAAAACAGAGATAAAGTGAGAAAGACACGAGGGTTCACCATTCTTTTTCAACACACACCCTAAGACCTAAAATCTCTTTCTAGGTTTTCTTTTATAGTCTCATCATATGACAGAGGCAAGCTGAGGCCCAAACATCTGAGCCTGGGGGAACATCCTACACATAAAGGGTATCAAAATTCTACTCTTCTCCCTGTGTCTACCTGGAGATGAGGACCCAGAAAGAAATATAGTTAAATAAGATCACAAGGCAAAGATGCTATGAGAGGAGGAGATGTCTCAAGTGTTGGGGTATAGCTATGTACTCCAAATTGAAGCATTTCTTCCTGAAGGGACGAGAGAGACACGACTCAGAAAGTAAACACAACTCCAAAGTCTCAGAAAGTTCCTGAAATTCATAAGGCTCACAAGGTCCCTTCCCAAAATTATAAAAGCAGTCACAATTTCTGAAGAAAGGAAACTCCCCAGTCAAGGTTCCTGGACAGTCATGGAATGAGCTGCAAGATATAGTTCCCATGAGTCATCACTTCTGCTGGGGTGGCCTCGCCATGGTGCTGCTGCTCTTGAGTTCTGGCCCCTGAACTGTGAGATATTTCATTTGTTCTACCTGTCCGGCTATATTTTGCTTTGGCTGTGAGAGTGGACTAATCTCTGCTCTCCCTTGCTTTCCTTCTTCCACCCTTTCTCCTATCCTTCCTTCATTTTCTTAAAAAAAATACTATTCTTGTTTAGACATTTATTTATTCTCTTTCATCTCTCCTTTTCCACTTCCTTCCTTTCCTCTAAAAGAAACAACTTCATTTGTTTTTATATTTAGGGGAAATATCTGCATGTGTTTCTTTGAAATAATTAATTGTATGCTTGTGCTCTTGTTAACATAAATGCTACTATATGTTAAAAAATTTCATTTTGTCATGCTTTTATCAGTCCACATAAGATTTTTTTAAATATTTATTGGGATTAAAAAGAATCTCTGTCTACATATCAGTCTTGAGAGATATGCCTGACTGTAGCATGCAACCATAACACTCATGAAACCCTTCCTCCTGCAAATGATAACTGAGCTGTCTTCAGCCTCTCTACACTATGAAAAACAATGATTTAATAACTAGCCCCATTCATTTTCAACTACAGTTTTGTTTAGAGTGGAATCTCAGTAATAATAGATAGTTTCATTTTTGTTAGGTTTTAGCAGAATGCTTCACAAGTGTTAGATTCTTCTATAATCCTAGTCAAGCCAGTGTATACCCATAATCTCCCCTCTCACCAGCTTTTATTAGATACTGTTTTATGCAGCTGACAGGTCTTTGGGGATATGTTGTTGTTACTTTAATTTGCATTTATCTAATTACTAATGATTTTGAGCATCTCTTTATAAGTTTATTTGTCCTTTGAGTTTCCTCTTCTATGAATTTCCTTTACATATATCTTTGGGCCATTTTTCTCCTGGGGTTCATATCCATGTTTTGTTTATTTGTATGAGACTCATGTATATTCTAGAAATGGGTCTCAATGGTACTCAATATTGAATAAAAATCTTTAATGTGTTGTGATCAATTACAGTCATTGTCGTCCTCCTAATTCTATGGTGCTGTGTTTTTCCACAATTAGAAGACTATTCTTGTTATTCTTGATTAGTTTTATGGTTTTAACATTTAGATACATAAGCCATCTGGAGTCCTCTTTATAGCATTATCTGTTTTATTTTGATGTAATAAAATGTTTTCTCTAATAATACCTATGAAATAAATAGTCTGCTTTCCATAATATCTTGGACCCTTTCATTATTTATCAACTGTTCAAGTACATATATGGTCAAACATATATGTGGATGCATGTATCTTTTTAAAAAAATCTCTAGACTCCTATTGGTATATTTTTATATCAGGTTATATAACTTTATGCTGTGGGACAATTCTGTATTCTGTCAATTATTTTTTAAATAAATGCTGATTGGCCAGTAGCCAGGCAGGAAGTA
Source organism: Myodes glareolus (assembly GCF_982192425.1). Lineage (NCBI taxonomy): Eukaryota > Metazoa > Chordata > Mammalia > Rodentia > Cricetidae > Myodes > Myodes glareolus. The sequence continues at coordinate 37,622,024 of NC_142042.1, forward strand.
TAGGCTGGACAACCAGACAGGAAGTAGAGGTGGGGCAATGTGAATAGGAGAATTCTGGGAAGAAGGAAGATCTCTCTGCAATACTGTCCAGACACTGAAGAATAAAGATGTGACCTGCCCTGCTGAAAAAGGTACAGAGCCATGTGGTTAACATATACTAGAATAATGGGCTAATATATGTTGTAAGAGATAATACGAAGTCTGAGCTAATAGGGCAATCAGTTTATAACTAATATAGACTCTCTGTGTGATTTTCTTTAAGATTTACCAGCTGTGGGAACTGGGCAGGATAGAAACCCCAACAAGCAGGCCCTCATGTTACAACTCTAGATATAGCATATGACAATATCTAATAAATATCCTCTAAGATTCCTTTAAGGTAAAATTTACCTCTCATCAACACTCAAATTTTGAAATGATTTAAATAAATTTCTTTCTGATTAAGATTAATTAAGGAATTATTAACATTTTCTTTCTAAAATAACTAATATTTCATTTATATTACAATTCAGATTATTGTTAATGTATTAAAATATTACTTTTATGTGTTGATTTTATATTTGGCTTTCACCGTATTTTATTTTCTCATATATAGGGAATTTTTATATTCCAGGCATGGTGGCTATACCTGTACTCTCAGCATGGGGGAATTTACCGTGGATTCAAGGGCAGCCTGGGCAATATCCTGAACTCTAGGTCATCCTGCAATCTAGGTCAACAGAATAAGATTAAGAAGAAAAAGAAAAGGAAGGGAACAAGAAAAGAAGGAAGAAATGAAGAACAAAAGGAAGTGGGGAAGGAAGGAGAAAATAGATGCCTGAATCTTCTGTTGGCTGTAATGGCTTCCCCAGACTAAGAACTTATGTCATATGTAAATTGTTCATTTGTGCTGCCCGTGTATCTGTATTCTTTTTCTGGGCTAGAATTGCTGTTCAACATGGAATTACAGACAGTTTCAATGAACATTTTTGTGTTTGTTGTCCCATAGGAATGGTTCAGAAACTTATTAAGTATGATCTATACTTTGTAGTCAGAGTATTGATCTAGATTAATTTGCTGAGATGTTATTATGGAATAAATAGAGTCTGGGCAATGTCAAATGTGTTTTTACCATTCATGCACCACAGCAGTCTTCCTCATTTCACGTCTTAATTTCATTGATATTCTAATGGATTTCCTGTTATTGGGGCAACCTTTTATTTCAGAAGATTAATTTAATATGACTTAGTGAAGTTCAATGTAACTAGTAAGCTCAATTTATTGATGTGTATGTATTATATTTAGAACCTTCTACAATTTTGATGAGAAGTTTTACTTTTATCTTTTATTAGAGTGGTTATGTAAATGAATCAATAAGTTAAATTACATCTTAAAGTGTTTCAGGATTTTAATCATAAAAACATTCAAACTTGATTTATTTCTGAAAATACTATTGACCACTTTCAAAATTTTAATGAAATAAGTTCTCCATTCATTAAAGCAATTTATTAAATAGCATTTTAATTCCATAGTTACCCATTACCAGATTCTCACATCTAGGTCCTAAATCATAACTTAGGTTTATTTGATAAAATATTCTTTTTAAAAAATTTATTTACCTTTATTTATGTGTGTTGGTGTTTTATGTGCAGGTAAATCTGTGTGAGAGTGTCACATCTTGAAGTTACAGACAGTTGTTAGCTACTGTTTGGGTGCTGGTATTTGAACTCCAGTCCTTTGAGAGAATAGTCAGTGCCCTTAACCACTAAACGATCTCCCCAGCACTGATGAAATTTTCTGATGCTGTTGTGGTTTGACTAAGAATGCTCCCAGGGGCTCATGTGTTTGAATACTTGATTGCCAGTTGGTGGAAATGTTTGTGGAAATTATGAGGTATGGCCTTTTGGAGAAAGTGTATCTCTGGATGTGAGCTTTGAGGTTTCAAAAACCTCAATGCATTCTGAGGGTGCTCTCTGTCTTCAGTTGAGTATGAAGATGTGAGCTCTCGGCTGTTCGGCTGTTCACATCACTGTACCTTTGCTTCTCCTTAAAGGATTAACCCTCTGGAACCACAAGACCAATTAAACATTCTCTCATTTTTTTAATTGTTTTTATTGAGCTATGCATTTTTTTCTACTTGCCTCTCTTAACCCCCTTCTACCCTCTCCTGTGACCACACACACACATTCTCTCTCTTTCTCTCTCTCTCTCTCTCTCTCTCTCTCTCTCTCTCTCTCTCTCTCTGTCTCAATTTACTCAGAAGATCTTGTCTTTCTCTCTTTATTATCCAGATCCATGTATGTCTCTCTTAGGGTCTTCTTTGTTGTCTAGGTTCTCTCGGATTGTGGACTGTGGGCTGATTTTTCTTTGCTTTATGCCTAAAAGTCACTTATGAGTGAGTACATATTATATTTGTCTTTCTGGGTCTGGGTTACCTCATTCCATATGGTTTTTCTAGATCCTGCAAATTTCAAGATGTCATTATTTTTACTGCTGAGTAGTAAGTACTTCATAGTGCAAATGTACCACATTTTCTTATTCATTCTTCGGTTGAGGGGCATCTAGGTTGTCTCCCATTTCTGGCTATTATAAATAATGCTGCAATGAACATAGTTGAGCACATGTCCTTGTGGTATGACTGAGCGTCCTTTGGGTATGTACCCAAAAGTAGTGTTGTTGGGTCTTGAGGTAGATTTAAACATTTTCTTTTTAAAGATGTCTTGGTCGTTGTGGCATCACACCGATAGAAAAGAAACTACTACAAGTGCCATTTGTAAGTTCTTCTCTTGTTCGATAATCTGTACTGAATTTGTTGTACTGCCTTTCTAATTTGAAAATTTGGAGAGGTTTCTTTATGCAAATACTTATTTAATTTTTAAGAACCACTCCTGTATTTGTGTTACTCTTCTCCAAATTCTGCTTCACATTTACTGTCTTCAGTTTCTACTTCATTAATTTCTTTCTCTTCATTTTTACAGTTTTTTTTAGTTTTGTGAATTAAATATTTATATCAAATTTTTTATTCATTATTACTTACTAATGAATGAATTGAAACTGGTAGGTGTCTATAATTGCAGTTCTGACTGGATCCCGTGTTTAGCTGTGTGTTTCCTTCTCACTGTGCCATGAGCATCAAAGCTGCAGCTTTGAATCCTACTCAATCCTCCAGTTATCTAGAAAAATACAGTGGCTTTGAATTCTCACATGAGTGGAGCAGATTCTTATACATGTTTATAATGAACTTCTTGCAGCGTGATGAGACAATAAACTAATCATACACTTTTCTCTTTTTCTCTACTTTGAATTTTATTTAAGATCTTATTTATCTAATACACTTTGAAATCTAAAAGATATCAGTTGCGTATATCAAAAAGAATGTTATCTGTGTTTCCAGAAGCAAAATATTAATCAGATCTGGGAGATCATCTGTTTTGAAACCATTTTAATTCTTCATGCAATTATTTGCCTTTTGCTGTTAATATTTCAGACAGAGAGAGCTATTTCTAAGACATCACAGTGCTGGTGAGTTTTGAGTCATTGCTGTTAATTTTCAATATGAGATTGTTGTTTCCTCTAGTTAAGGCTGCTTTCCACTAAGATCTACTTAGTGGTTTAGTGGTAGTATTTCCCTTTGTTTTTATTTACATTAAAGGTTATTGCCTTTCCTATTACTTTTACATTTTCTGAGTTGTTTGGGGGTACAAAGACAGCACTTTTTTTTTTCCAAGACAAAGTTTCTCTGTGAAACAGCTCTAGCTGTCCTGGAACTGGGTCTTGTAGACCAACTGGCCTTGAACTCACAGAGATCTGCCTGCCTCTGCCTCCCGAGTGCTGGGATTAATGGTATGTGTCACCACTACCTAGTTAAACACTCTTGTTGCTGATAAAGAATTCTGATATTGAAATATTTTCATTTGAAGTTCATCTTTTTTATCAGTAAGGGCATTCAAATGTGTCCCATTTGTTGTATAATTATGATAGTTAGTATTAATTATAATGTAGTGTTACATTTTGAACCTTTTCTGATTCATTTCTGTTTTCTTGTATCATTTTACATTTCCTTTTAGTTTTTCCTTTTATTAGGTTTATTGGAAACATTATTCTGTAAGATGAGACTATAATATCTCTATCACAAATGCATTATGAGGTTTTAATTACCTACTATGAAGGAAGCATGCTGAGCAGTATCGGCTGCACTGAATATGTTCAGGATGTACTTGTCATTTGTCTTAATTTACCATCCGTCATCATCACCATCATAGTTACTGTTTGGAGAAAATTCATAGACCTGCTCAACTTTGATTCTTCTCAAAGTGTCTGACAAGACGACCGTGGAAGTTGTTAAATCTCCCAATAACGTGTCTAGCCGTTCTGGTTTACCTTGTCAGTCATGTGGGAAGGTCTTTAATTCTATGTGCTTCCTTCTGAAGTCTCAAAACATCACTATGATTTTGGCCTTGATTGATATCTTCCTATTGTTTCCTTTTGCAAGATGGTAAAACAACTACTTGCTGTAATGGCTTCCTCTTCACCAAATGCACAATTTCCCTCTTTAAAGGCTTTAAGTTGACCCCAGATTGCTGCCCTCAGCTGTCTTATTTTTCTTAAGCTTCTGGTGCACTTCTGCATCTTGTTAGTTGTGTGCATAAGATGGTTCCATCCTAACTCCTATCCCTAGTTCCATCTTTCTTATTTTATTTCCATAGAGTCCATTGTCTTTAGAATTTTATGAGGTGCACAAAGTTGATGGCATGCATCCATTTCTGCTTCATTTAAAACTGTTTAAATTTTCCCCATCTATCCCTAAGTACTGTGTTTTTCATATTCTTTATACAAGAAGTCTCACAGCCCCTTACAAGTGCGTGTCTTTGAGTGAAACGTTGACGCTGCTTTTGTTGTATTTGCCTAGGAAAAGAAGCACGGATGCTTTTCCGATCCCCATTTATCTCCATGGTTAGAAATCATTTTCAGACCTCGGGCTACAAGGCAGATGGAGGCAGTGTCCATTAGGAACTGATTTCCAGAGGAACGGTGAGGCAGAGCACATACCCACCTCTGAACAGATGGACAGCAGAGTCTCCGTGCTTCACCGGCCCTACTTCCTGCTTTTCCCTTTCTCCATGCTATGCATCCTGAGGCACTATTCAAGCCTCTTTTTGAGGCTTCATGGAGTGGGGGGGAACAGTCACTGATGTTCAGGAAGAACCCACTCCTTGCTGTTCTCCACTTTAGGGTAGCCCATAATCATAAAACTTCTAATGCCGACCCCAGACTAGCCACGGTCAAGAGCACCAGCCTTAGATGAAAAAGAATTTAAGGAATATTTTCCATCTCTTCCCTTGGTCAAGCTACTAGGTAAGTGTCATTTAGCATCATCAGATTTTCAGCCTTTTTCAGAATACTTTGCAACCTTCTTGTAGAGGGGAGCTGTGTGCCATCAACCCACCATGACTCCTTTCCATTGCTTTTCAACTGTATCACGGTTCAAGCATCTGATAGGGAAAATCATGGAGCCATGATCTTCTGAACAGATGAAGTTTTCCTGGCTTCTATTTTTTTTTTGGGAGGGGGTCATTTGAATAGGCTTTCCAGCTGGAGGTGAGAGGACAGCTAGGGTGAAAGCCTCTTGCACTGTCTTTTGTTGTTACGGAGCTCAGCAGCACAGATGCTCAAATATCTACTGCCTCTGTGGCAAACATCCAGAACTTCCTGATGCCCATCTAGGATTTCTAACTATCATAATTCACACCCCTGAAATCTACAGTTACATTACCAGAAATCATCCTGTTCCAAATATGCAAAGTGCAACTATCTCAAGAGTACTTGGGAAACTTGAGAATAAATCTCACAAAAGGATACAGCAAAACAAGTCTCATGGCATTGGAGAGTTTGACCTCATAACCGTGACAAACAAGCCTGGGATTCAGGTCCTACTCAGTCTGTTCATGGGAAGGTGTGGGAAGAATCTGCAGACTCCTCTTGAACAGAATTAAACAAGGGCCAAGAATGCCAGATGGGAGTCCGTATCGGCTCTGCTCCATCACTCAGTAACAATACCAATGAGGAGAGTGAGGTCACCACACACTTCTTGGGATGACAATGAGTCCACGGATGGTTTCCCTAGAAGCTGCAGCTGAATGTGCATACATGGCCTCTGTAAGGAGCCGACTTTGGATTAACACCACCAGCAGAGTCTCACCGCACAGCACAAGCCTGGGTAACAAATACATTGAGAAATTCTCAGTACGTTCCATCTTATAACCACTCACTTCAGAGATTCAGAGATTTTGTTTGCTCTGTGCACATTTTCCTTTCAATAATTTAAGTGTGTAACTCAAAATGGGGTTCTGGAAAAGAGGGCAGAGTCTGTAAGGTGACAGACAGAGAAGCACGATTCAACTCATCAACACCCACGTGGCAGAAGGCCACGGCATGCAACCCAGCGGTGCAGAGGGAGAGACACTAGGATTCTTAAGTTCACTGACTAGGGAGTGCCACCAAAGTGAAGACCTCCAGATTCAGGAGAAATCTGTCTCAAAAAACTAAGTAGGAGGCCATCAATATGCCTCAGCTCTCTACATAATCTCATAATCTGAGATAGAGTCCCTAGGACTCGCAGGGCAGAAGGAGAACGCCAACTCCTCTAAGTTGCCCTCTGAAGTACCCTTCACATGCAAATAGATAAATAAATGTAATAAAATTTAATTTGAAACCACAGTAGAATGTGACACCAAACACTAACACGTGGACATCACACCCACATATACACATAGACAAATGTACCCGCAGACATACATAAACGCACACATACTCAAAAATGAATAAACGGTTAAAAAGAAACATAAATCAATAAACAAATGGAAGCTACATTCTTGGGATAGTCAAAAACAATTCTTTTGAACTAAGAATAAATGCTTTTGACTGTATTAGAGAAAAACGGGGGAGAGCATACTCCAGAGTTATAAGGCCTACCCCTCCTCCCCAGAAGCCCAGGAAGTAATGTCCTTTCCTGGTCTAGCCATTTCAGGCAAGGATTCAAAATGCTGCATTGTAGATGCACAGCAATTCTTCAGCCTCATCCTCCATAGAAGTCTTTAGAATCACGAAGAGAACAAGCTAAGTGATATGTGCAGATCTTATAAATAGACCCACAGTTCTCAAGTATATCCAAGGCTGAACATTTCCAGTGCCCCCCACCCCGTTAGTCACTCTCCTTCCCCCCTCAGATGCAGTACAGCCTTGCAACGCTCTCCACACCATCTATTACCTTACTTTTTGTTGACGTGAAATTACCTTTGCAGAGTTGGACACACGCACCCTCTCGTTTCCTGTCAGGTGGAATGTGCTTGCTGGCAGCAGGATTAAATGTGCTGTCTGTTTCATACTCTTCCTACTGCACTGTATTCAATATGGAGAATGCGTGGGGACCTTGACTGACTCTGTCGTTGGAGTGCCCCCTCCCCAGCCACACCAAAGCCAAGCAAATCCAAGCTAAAAAGGAAATCATGCCTTTGCATTCTGGTACAAACATCCTACTCCCCAAGAGAGAAAGGAGGGCAGACAGAAGCCTCATCTTCTCATCACATTTCCCTCTAGGTTTTAGTTTTTGACAGTGTCAAAATGAATCCATAGAATAAAGGAGGGAACACACTTGGTTTTCTCACTCTTGGTGAGCAGGCTGCTAGATTACCAAACATCTTTGGCATTGTTAACAATGCTTTCTCTCTGGACCCTTACAGACATTCAATCAAGTCAGTTCTGTTACTGTCATTATTTTACAGTTTGGGGGGAATTAAATAATGCATCCAAGGTTGTATGGATCATCCTGGTACACAAAACCAAAGCCATCCTTCCCCACTATGATGCCACCCCCTGTAGGTGTCCTATTGCACAGAAGCTGCACAAATCCAGAGACATTAAGAACTGGTTCATTGTGTATTTCTCCTTGCATGGGCTTTAATCTGCCTGTACTTAAGAATTACTCATACTCCTTGTCTCACCCACCTGTAGCCCTAAGACCTCATCCTCTGACATCCCTGAGATCTCTGCGAGGCATCACCTAAACCCCTATACACCCAGACCAGCGGATGATGCTCTCCCTTCCTGAGTGCCACACCCTTTGGACTTTGGAAGTACGTATGTTCCTTGGCCAACGTCTTGCTCTAAACTGGGGGCCTCCTGGCTCAGGCTATCAAGTATTTTACTGAACTTTGTGGCTCTGTATTTTATTCAGTCTCCCTAAACTGAACTCCGGCATAAATCTGCTCTATCTATTGTCTCTGTGCTTCTGACACCCCAGCCTCCTGCCCTCAACTGTCACTAGCTAATCATGTTTCTTTTCTATTTTGTCTTTCCTATCCTTCCTCCTAATCCTTTTCAAATTGCTGTTTTCTCAGGCCCTTAACCCCAGCTCAACTCCTCCCTGTTCTTTAAGCCTCTTTCTCATTTCTCTCTGTCAACACCAAGAGCTCTCTCTCCCTTTCTAACTGGACTTCAGCCTCCCACTGACATCTAACCAGTGAGAGTATTCCATTGTTTCTCCTCTTGCCCCAGCAGGAGCTACATATCTCCCTTTCAGGAATTCCTGTCACTTCATAAATATCCCTAGGCATGTTGAAAGGCAGCCACCATCTGGTTGTGCTGAGGCCCATCAACAAACGTCCTCAGAACTATTCCAATCATGTATATTTAATAACGCTGCAAACGCTGCCTCCACCTTCCCAGACCTTCTAATCCAAACTTGCTTTGCTTTTTGTTGCTGTTTTTTGTGTTGTTTTTTGTTTTTTGTTTTTTTTTAAGTAAATTTTATTAAATTATAAAAGTTTCCATTTCCGCCCCCCCTCCCAACACCCTCCCACTCCCCCCACTCCCCCCCTCCTTCCCCTCCGTCCCCCAGGGCAGTCAGGGTTTCCTGCCCTGTGGGAAGCTCCAGCTCCCTCCCCCTCCCTCCAGGTCCAGGAAGGCGAGCGTCCAAACAGACTGGATCCCCAAAATCCAGCATATGCAGAGGAAACAGGTCCCAGTGTCATAGTCAATGGCTTTTCAGAAAGACCCCGGGCCAGCCACAGTCAGAGAATCCGGCCAAATTCCGAGAATCTGGCTAGATCACGTCCTCGTTCAGTCCCAGTCCGACTGGTCCTGGTAAACTCTCATCAGATCCGTTCCCTTGTATCAGTGGGTGATAGCATCCCTCGCAGTACTGATTTCGTCTTTCATGTTCCTCCTCCTTCCGCTCCCCCTCCGGACCTCGGGGGGCTCAATCCGGTGCTCCAATGTGGGCCTCCGATTGCATAGCCGTCCTTCGCCAGACGAAGGATCACTCCAAAGGCCCTCTGGATCTTTTTTGGTTTTTTTTTTTTTTTTTTGGATGTCGATACCACTCCAGTTGTTCATTGGTTCTTGAACAAACACACAGTGCAAGTTGCTCGTCATCTGAAACTTTACTGCAGATAATCTCAGTTTTGGTGCCAGGGAGATCTCTCACTGGGTCAAGTGCTGCTGAGCAATCAGAAAGAATTCCTGGTGAATTTGGCTACCCAGCACCCACATAAAATCTGGACAGGGTGTGTGGTCCTGCAACTCCAGGGCTGAAGGCAAGAGACAAGTTCATATCTGGGGCTCACTGGCCAGCCAGTCTAGCTAAATTAAACTTCAGGCTCAGTGAAAGATACTGTCTCAGAAAATAAGGTGGAGAGATTGGAAAGATGATTTATATAATGGTTAAGAACATATACTCTTCTTACACAGAACCCAGGTACAGTTCCCATACCAGGCTGCCTGTAAGTTCAGTCCCAGGTAATTCAACACTTTCTTCAGGCATCCATAGGCACCCACAGTCAAGGGCACGTACACACACACACACACACACACAAAATGTACACATATGCATAATTAAAAACAAAATAAAACTGAGTTGGGCATGATGGTTCATGCCTTTAATCCCAGCATTCAGGAAGTAGAGGCCATTGGATCTGTGAGGTCCAAGCCAGCCTCATCTACATAGCAAGTATCTGGCTAGCCAGGACTGTGTACTAAAACCCTGTCTAATAAAAATAAAAATCTTTAGGAAAAAAAAATAAGGTGGAGAGAATGAGAAGAATGGCACACACTGGCCACATACCCATGTGCAAACAGAGATAACACACACAGACACACACATACACCAACACAGATATGTATTTGCTTTGTTGTAGCATGCATCATAAACATTATATGGCATAGACAAAGCTCAAAGCTGAATAGCGACTAGAAGGAATTCAGCTTATAACCTGGTTTTAGGAAGTTTTCTTTATTTGTCCAGATCAAACTATGCTCTGATAGTTACAGATGCTAAGGATGGGGACACTTTCCCAACAGCAGGAAATAATTCAGAGAAGGTCTGGGCAGATGGCGAATCTGCATCAGGGGAGAGTCGGCAGCAAGCAACAGGTGTGCTGGCAGCGAAGCCAGAGCCAGCATCAGGAGCTAAGTTGGCAGCAAGCAGAGTCAATATCAAGGAAATCTGGCAAGAAGTTAAGGGAGCCAAGTATGAGCATTAAAGTTCAGATCTATAAAATGATGCAAGTGGCAAAATAGCATCATGGTACTGAGGTCTATAGGATAATAGACAAGGGTGACGGGATTTCTTCAAATCACTGGAGCTGGAATTCAAGAGTTTTGTTCCTAGGGAAGACGACAGACAGAGTAGAAGGGCAATATGACTAACCAGACATTGAAATGGTGAATCATTCCCTTCTGTTCAGGTTCTGCCTGCCTAGGATTGACCCACATTGAAAATGGAATTCAATTGTCAAAGGGGACCCAAGCAGCTCAACTTCCTAATGCAAGACAGAAGAGCCCATCATCCGGTTGCCTAGGTGATCAAAGATGATGAAGGGGAAAAGGATCAACAGAGTTTGTAGGCCCTGGAATGGGTGAGCTGACAAGAAGGTATGTTTTGCAGCAGGGTCTGTCTGGAACTGAGTCCAGTGTCCTAAATGCCTGCTCCCTGCTTCCCTGCCCACATATGTGCCATGTCCCAGAGATGTCTGGTCTACAGACCCTTAAGGTCAAGGTGAACAATTCTCATTAGATCATACAGAGTGGCAAACTGAAGCTAGAAATCTTTCCTAAGGATTTACTTTTATTTTTAACTAAGTGTATGCCTCTGTGTGTGTGTGTGTGTGTGTGTGTGTGTGTGTGTGTGTGTGTGAGAGAGAGAGAGAGAGAGAGAGAGAGAGAGAGAGAGAGAAGATGGGAGCCAGAAACCCAACTCGGGTCCTCTGCAAAAGCAATATGTACTGCTCTTAACCACTGAATCATCTCTCTAGAACCAAAAAACTAGAAATCTTAATGAGAGCATGCTTAAGGACTCTAACTTTCCCTGAAAAGAATTTGTGTTTTGCCTTCGACAGAACAAGAAAGTCAATGCTGGCAAACACTTTGGCATGGAGGCCAGGAGAACATTGGGACTTCCAGAAAATGTTTTGGCTCAAGTGGGCACTTGATAGATATTAGAAGACTGGCTGATCCTTCTATTCTTTCAGGTTTCCAAAGAATTAGAAACTTTATTCAAACCATGTCCTTTGTCATTCTCCTTTACCCAGTAGGAAAAGCATATGAGCAATTTTGACCTCATCATATTCTTTGGTGACATTCAAAGGTAAAGTTACAAGGGAATTAATTCCCTGAAAGCTAGGAAAACTGCCTAGAGTTTTTTATGACTATAATGTCTACAACTCAAAATGCACAATATCTACTATCTGGGAAGTTGTCCAGATTTTCAATGTTGGCATGTTTCTGAGTCATCCTGAAAAAAAAAATTGCTTTCGTTTAAATAGCAAGAATGGTATGTATAGGTGTTCACTGTCTGTTTCCATGTTAATTGTTCAGAATTCAAATGCACTTTTAATGACTATTATTTATATGAGTCGCAACGAGGTCACTCTTGCCAACAAATCCTACTTTATTTGGGCATGGAAGGAAGCTGTACTTTCTGCTGCTGTGAGTCTTTTGGAGACTTTTCATTCCTAGACCACAAAGCAAATACCAACAGACCTCAGCTTTTTGCGCATAAACAGGGTGACCAATAAATGCCGGGAGTGTCTCTGCCTTGACTGTCTAAACCACGATCGGGGTGGGGGTAGAAAGAAGCAATCCATTTCATTTAGAGCTATGAGTGTCGTCCTGGCATCAGGATGACAAACGATTGCTCTCCATGTGTGAAGCATGCTGGAGTTAGTGGGCTATGTACCAGGGCTATAAAAACCTGGAAATGTCACTGGCATTCCAAGCATCTGTTCTCTCTAGCCCCACATTTCTGGGCAACTGCAAAAAATTCTTCAGGATGATGCATTCAAGCCCCAGTCCTCCGACATAATCTGTCAGGAGAAGTTTTAAATTTACATCAAAGAAATTAGGTGAATCATCCGACTCTCCACCGTTACTGCTCCATGGGGGTCTGTGGGATGAAATGAAATTGTGGTTACATTTCCAAATGGGTTATAAACCCGATCCAATGCTCCTCAGAGACTCACAACTTATACTTCCGTATTTCCTGTTACAGTGTCACACCTCCAAAGCTATGCCAGGCATACTAGACAAAGCAGACGGCCTTGGGGAAAAGGAGAAAGCAGGGGAGAGACGATGTGTGATTGAGAGCTTAGTGGTCCATATTAAACACACACACATACGCGCACACACATGCACACACACACAGGCACATACATTCACACTTCTCTAGCCATGCGTTCCTGATCACTGCTTCCTGGATCACTCTGTCCCATATTTACTGATAAAATGGCATGCTGGCAACTAGCTAAATAGCAGTTCTCCACCCTGACATGGAAGTTACACCCTGTGATACCATCTTTTTTCTTTTATAACTATCAAGCTCTAAATGGGGCTTCCCTTTCAAATCTTTCTAAGGGTGTAGTTTGATTGTGTGTGTGTGTGTGTGTGTGTGTGTGTGTTCAATATATGTGGGGTATGCATGCGTGTGTGTGCAGGTACATCCACCAGCAGACACTGGGATTACCAATGTGTTTCACCATACTGTGCTTTTATGGGGTCCTGGGATCCCAGCCTAGATGCTCAAGCTTAGAAACCAAGCTCTTTTCTCTCTAAACTATCTTCCCAACTTCTAATGATTTTTGTTCAAAATTTTTGATTATATACTTACAAGAAACACAGAAGGGTTTCTGGAGAGAAGATGCAGTCCACCTGGATAAGACCTACTCCTTGCATAAACCCAGAAATGATAGTAAGAATCCCTAAATGGCAAACTTTGGCAGCCTTTACCATGATCAGAAAATTACCAAGAAACATATAGTGCCTGTGTCTAGGTATTTTTAGAAAACAGGCAATAACCAAGAAATAAACACATTGACTAAGTGCACACGTCTCTGAGATGATTGCTAATTTAAAAACACACTTCCAGCAACTCATTTTCTCCTACTGTTTCTAGGCACAGAACCAGTAAGAAATTAATTGCCTAAGAGAAGGGGGAAAATGTAAGTAAAATAAAATCAAATAAACTTCTCTTTAAGAATAATAGCATATATGGATTTTTTTAAAAGAATGTTTGAAGATTTTCCCATGACCAAAGTCACGAGGCTGCACTTCAGTAACCTGAGACCAAGTCAATAGATCCAGCACAGCACTGGACCCTGGCTGGCAGCCACTGTGATATATGCACACTTCTACTTATGATGAAGCTTTTGATTAATGCTCAGTTGATCTTTCTTCTCGCTAATAGATCAAAATATTTCTCATCAAGGAACAAATGATCAGACAGACCACTGTTACAAGTGGCTTTTGAAGAGTCCATTTATAATGTAGCACCTTCAGCAAGAATTGTTGATTAAAAAAAAAAGAAAGGGAGAAACTAAAATTGATATGTTTAGACTCTTACTATTCTTCCCCATGCCTTCTTTCAGACAGGATGTTTGTGTAGGCTCATAAATTGGCAAGAGGAACGGGAGAGAAAGGTAAGGACCCTGCCATGCTAAGGAACATTTACCAGAGACTCACAAAGTGGAGATCCCCATAAAGGGCAAAAAATTACATACTATCTTACTTTACTATCACAGCAATGTTTTATACCAAGCCTTGCTATGCTGATTTTCCTAATGAATAAACTGAGTTGTACTGAGGCATTCCTAGTTCATGCAGCTAGCAAGGGCATAAAACCAACTTCCAATCCTAAACCATCTAACCATAAAATCTATGCTATTAGTGTTCCCACAGTGTTTGTGACAGTTATGGTCCATCGTCAGCTTCACAAAATGTGGAATCACCTGGAAGATGGCCTGTGGTTTTGCCTGTGGAAGATGTTACCTTGACTATAATAACTGATGTGAGAAGATACATCCTGTGGGTTGATTTGGGATTCCCTTCTGTACACCATTGGTTAATAAAGAAGCTGCTTTCAGCCAATGGCTCAACAGAATATAGGCAGGCTGGAAAAGATATAGAGAGAGAGTAGGCAGAATCAGTGAGATGCCATGTAGCCACCAGAGGAGAAAGATGCTAGCTGCCAGTCAAAACCTTGCTGGTAGGTGGTAAAATATAAAGTAATATAAATGGGTTAATTTAAGATAGAAGAGCTAGCTAGGAATACACTTAAGTGATTGGTCAAACAGTATTGCAAACATTATAGTTTCTGTGTGATTATTTCAGGTCTGAGTGGCCGGGAATGAACAAGCAGCCTCAGCCAACAGTGAGTGACTTCTTGCCCAGGACCCTGAACCATATGGATGAAGAAAGTGAATTGATCATTATTCTCTGTTTCCCAGTTGTGGGTACAACATTGCAACCCACTGCTTCAAGCTTCTACTGCCTTCAGTCCCCACCATGATGAACTCTACCTTGAACTGTGAGCTAAACAAATCCTTCTTCCCACCAGTTGCTTTTGTCAGAGTGTTATAACACAGCAATAGGAAAAGAAACTGACAGTATCAAACATCTACATATGCAGCACAGAGAAATCCTGTGATTCTATCATTAGAGATGCTAATTCTCCACCGAATTCTACAAATATATATAATTTATAATAATAAATAACAATAGAAAATTTAATATGCTGAATTAAATGACTGTAGGTGCTAAGTAATGCCTCAGATATTTCCAAAGGAAAGTTACCACCTAAGATGTGTCCCTCCACAAGACACTAGAGTCCCTAAAGGACAGAGAAGTTATTAGCCAGAGGACAAGAAGCTAAAAACTTATAGCACAGAATCTGGCATTAAATAGACCACTTAGAAAACTGTCACTTAGATCCAATTCATTCCATAGTTGGGGGCTTCATCAGCTAAAACCTCTTGGTACAGAGGCCCTAGTTGGGAGCCAAGGCAGGCGAACAGGGCTTAGCCCAGGAGAGGACAGCCCAGCCTTGAGAAGGCAGACTTTAACAGGCAGATGGGTACACAGAAATGATGCAGCATTAGGAGCCATTAGAGCCTATGGCTAGCTCTCAATTGTGAAAAGATTCCAGACATGCCACTTGACTTCTCTGTGCTTTGTTTTGCAACCTCTTAAATAGAGATCCTAAATTAACTCTCTGCACAGCCTCCAGCAGACCATTTTGTGCTTTTAAGTTTGTATTCAACAAAGTGGAGCGAGGAGAGCTTCAAAGTTGGAACAATATTGAAGGTCAGAACCGCATCACAACCAAGAGCAAGGACAAACACAAATTCCCCGTGTTCCAGCTGAAGGGGGTCAAAGCAAGAAAGAGCCAAAACCCAAACACAACAGAACAAGACACTGGCAGTAAGACAGATGAACGAAATCTAAGAAAAGGAAGCCAAGTAACTAAGGAAAACTAAGCTGAAGATGGTGAGCGGAGACGGTGGGTGTGCCTGGTTAGAATGAGAGATATCAGGATGTTAAAGTCCTGTGGGACTCCTGTTGTTTCCAAACAATCTTGACAAGAATGCCCTAGCACTTCAGTTTGGTTTCAGTCCTCTAAGCAACTCCTATATTCTTAAAGAAGCAGCACAGACACACAAAAAAATCAATAAGCCACAGAGACATTTTAATAACATCCTTCTAAGAAAGGAACTTGGGTCCTAAGGTTATTTCCCCCTGAGGGAGACTGTTTTAATGGTAATAATGGCTTGAGTCAAGAAGATTTCTTTTTAATTTTCACTATTTTTTTTCAATCAGTTTTGCTAATAGCTACCATCCTCACTTGCCCATCTTTAAGTAAAGTAACCTGTCCATGTGTGGGTTTTAAAGGGGAGATTTCATTTATTTTATGATTTGCTATGGAAATGGGCAGATGCTTTGGGGGTTGTATATATCTATATCATTTACAGTGAATATAATACCTGTGTGTATATGCATATCAGCTCATGTGCTTTGATATTGAAAACAGGAGTAAAATAGGAAATGCTGCGTTGTGAATATGGTTCATCTTAATAAACTTTCAGACAAACTAACCCTAAATCTTTAACACAATTTTAACTACAAATGGATTAAGCTATTGTTCAACCTTACAGCAAGTACTGTAGAGCTGAAAAGATACAGAGGTGGACTTATGTGTGCAGACATGAAAAGACTTGTGTGGACTCTGTGATCGAGACACCAATGGTATGGTGGCACGGCATGCATCTATGTCCTGTGTTAGTCACAGTTAAGAACAAACCTGATGTTAGCAGTTATATCTAGGGACTAAACTTTCATTTTCTGTATGATGTATTTATTCTCTCCTCTCTCCTCTCTCCCTCTCTCTCTCTTTCTCTCTCTCTCTCTCTCTCTCTCTCTCTCTCTTCAAATTACTTACTGATATTTATTAGTCAGGAAAAAAGTAAATCAAGAGAAAAGTAAGCATAAATAAACTTCCCGTAGGCCTATGTGCTTCTCGCTCAGTGTTGTCACAGAGGCTAAGCAGTAGGCTCAACTTGGCAGTGTGCCATTTAGTGTCTTATTCAGGGGACTAATTGTGTTTCAAATTTTTATGTAAAGTATCTGACACATGTGTCACTTGTGATAATCGACAATGATAATGATGGCTGATGTTGGGGATGATCTTGCCTTTTAAATCCCTGTGTTGAGCGTATTCCTTCAAAGATGAGTCAAGCTAGGAAGCCTGATTGATAACATCCTACATGTATTGAAGCTTTCCACAATCCCTAGTCATGCAGGGCCTGTGACCTCAAACCAGGGCAGTCTTCATTTTATTGATGGATGCAAATCCAAGAGTACAATAGCTATGAAAAAGTGATATGGCCGCTGGGAATGAGATGGTAATCAAGCAACCACTTCACACAGCATTTCCAGGTCAATTAATACACGGGGCTCTATTCCAGGTACGGCCCTGGGCATTGCACATTAGAAATCATTGCTGACTTGGGAACTTTTCACCGGTTCTACAAGCAGGAAAAAGCAAGCCTACGAGTCACAGACATGAGTCCTGAGAACCTAACCTGCCTCTAACAGATAGCCTATGTGAACCTGGCTATCTTTGCATTTCTTTGCATTTCTCACCTTCTCCATGTTTCTATTGCCCTTTTAGGCTTCCTTTTGTCTACGTTTTCTTCGACTGAGTGGATCTACTTCACACCACAAATAACCAGTATGAACTGCCTTCGTAGCTGATGGCTGTATCTCTAGCTTCTACAAGGCTCTGCTAAAGAGCCAATGCTTAATATGTGGGCAAACTCCTTAGTGTACGTTTTCTGTTTTTGGCATAAGTTTAAGGAAAAAGAGAGAACACAGAATAAAGATCAGGTTCTGTTACTGGGGCTAGAGACCTTTCTTGCCTAAAAATCAAAACCAAACCAGCAAAACCAAAAACAAACAAACAAAAAACACCATGCCCAAGCCCTTCCCTAAAGCTCATTATGTTTTCAAACAGCTTTGCCAACCCTGCAGAGCAGAGAGCCTGCTGGGAAGGCTACACACACAAAGCAGAGCCCACTCAGCCAGGCCCACTCTGAGCTCAAATAATTGGCCCCCTCCCCCCTTTCTCATTCCTTTCCTCCCGCTCTTACTGTCTCGGAAGCCTGCCCTATAAATCAGATTTAATTATCTATAAAATTTGGTGTAGAAAAGGATTTACTCATTAAAAATGTTCATCAGCTTGCTACCCACGTTCCAGACTAATAGAAGCGGAAAAGGAACACCATGGAAACACCAGACGGGCTGGAGAGATAAGCAGGCTTTGAAATACCTGAACCTCAATTAAATAGCAAGTTCCTGCTTCTGTATTTGCCTTTTAAAATATCATGTCGGAATAAGTAAATGTCACCAAATAATCAACCTGGTTTCCCCCCTCCTTTCTGTTTTGGTTACTTGCTTCAACAGGTTTTAAGAGATGGTTTTCTTTTTCGCTAAATTTACTTTCTTTGCCTATGTGTTAACCCAAGATATTTTATATTTCCTCAGTTCTCTCTCTCTCTTCTTTCTCTTTCTCTCTCTCTCTCACTCTCTCTCTCTCTCTCTCTCTCTCTTTCGTGTGTGTGTGTGTGTGTGTGTGTGTGTGTGTGTGTGTGTATGTCTGCAAAATGTCATAATCCTCTTTATAGCCAAACACAGCGACTCGCATTTAGTCACACAGCAAGGAGCGGTTAATTAATGAGTGCCAAGGGAGGCACGGGGGAAACATTGGAGAAGAATGCAGCCAGTGAAAGAGCAGAGGGGAATGTCTGAAGTGAGGCCAAGATAAATCTCCAGTCCTAGGAGAAAGCTCTGGGAGAGACGAAGGAACCGCTAGCAGCTAGCTGAGATGTTTTCGCGGGTGGGGGGGGAGGACTGTTTGTTCTCACTGTTTGTGCAAGTGATAGAAGCCAGAAGTGCAGGAACTTGGAGAGAATGTTGGAGCTTCTAATGAGGCGAAGCTCCTTAAATCTAAAATCTCCTATCAGTCTCTATGAAAGGCTTCCATGGGGAGAGTCAAAAATCTAAAACTTTTTTCTCGTTTTCAGACACATGAGGGGATTCTTGTCATGACTCTCCGAAATCCTCACTGTGATCCTCTCTGTGACAGAGAGAAAGTGCTCACAGTGGTGGGAGGGAAAAGACACACCTGGTAACAGCCAGGAAACCTGCCTGAGGAGCCAGCTCTCCTCCGTCTGTTCCTCTCTGCCTTCCAGACAGGACATCTTTCTTGACAGTGTCCACCTCCTGGGCTTCATCCCATCTTACAGGCCAGGCTTGGGAGCTGGGGCTTTCCTTTTTAAGAAGTGTCTGAAGAGAAAGGTAGACAGCGGATAACCAAAGAAAACTGGTAGACAGAGTTCTGTTGTATTTCCATCATATTAGTGAAAAGGCCCATTTTTCTCAATTTTAAGACAAGAAACTGTCTCATTGACTTTGTACATTCCGTTTTTCCTACTTGTCCCTAAGGGATCCGTTCTTTTGTTGTTTGTCCCTAGATTTCTTCCTGAGCCTTCCATTCAATCCCTTTAATCTCATGAGCTCCCCAAAGCTCACCCATTTAAAAACCCGGGATATTTAATTAGGTTTTGATAAACAAGAACTCTAATTCGTCACTCATCCGTAGGAGGATCCACCTTCTCAGTTCATGGAAGGTCTCTGAAGACTCTTGCCCTTCATCAACATGGCTATGAAAGACTATGGAGCCATGCCATCCCGACCACGTAAGAGAGTTGATCCTGACCCAGCATTTGCCTCAGGAGACAGAAGTGGGAACAAGAAGCAAATAATGAATCTGACTTTGTGATGCCCTTGTCCCCCTGAGCCATCAACTTCTTAATGTAGTGCAACCGTGTCCTCATATGGCTCAACTAGACCGGGCGACTCGTTGACAAAGATCTTGCCTCATTTCACATTATCAATGACTAAGGCTGCGTCTGCCACGTGGAGGGGTTACAATAATCAAACATGAACTAATGAACAGACAGTCTTTTGGTGTATGAGCTACAGTGCCATCTGACTCCGACACAAAAGCTAGCATTGTTCAACCATTGTCTTTTGGCCTTTGGGTTCACCCCATTGATCAGAGTGCGAGAAGCAGGAGTGACGGTCCTGGTAGCTTCCAAGAACAACATTTTATCCATCCTTTGCTGCTCCTGTTCTGCCATTATTGTTAAACCCGTCCTAGATGGCTAGAATAGCGCACAGTCAGTAAAGGAGACTTTGGGGTTCACTGAAATGAATACACACTGAACCGGAAACTCCATACCACTCACCTTGTCCCATAGCAGGAACTCAGAGCACAAATCAGAGAGAAGGGAGGCATGGGAAGTAAAGATCCAGAGAATGGGAAAACCTTGCTCTTTCGTCAAACACTATTTAACATTTACCTTACTTAGACCAGGAATCGAGTTGTTTTCCTATACAACAACGATGAGCAAAGCTCATTACTAGTTTTCAAAGAGTTAAAAGTCCGGTGGGGGCAGTTAAGCATGAACATGGCCGTCCTACTGACTTCCATGCTCTGATAATCATACCTTGTAAGTGGTTGTTAGGCCTCAGGCTGTGCTACTGTTGACTGTAACCGCTAATGGGTGAATAACCCCGAGCCTGAGTTATGAGCTTGGTCATTAGCTTTGCACCATTGAACACCATGATCATTCTTCCACGCCAGTAGGTTTGCTACCACCATCTGAGAGAACACCAAATGGGCTCCTTAGGCAATGGGAACAGCCAGGGAAATCCAACATGTGGCCAGTCAGAAACAGTAGATGGTCAGCGCTGACACTCTTTATTATGCAAAATGGGTGGCTAAGATCACAGATAGATAAGCCTGGTGCCTCCACCAAAAGACTGAGAGACCCACAAATCTTCCCTTTTCTCGAAACAGTCTCCTCAAAGCAGACACAGAATTCTTTATGTTCCTATGGGACAGGCACTCAGCGGATTATGTCATCCCGTGCCTGGAAGAAAAGAAAATACATGAGCAGATCTTGCCCACTGCCATGAATCACCTGATTAGTTAATCCATTGCCTTCTCCCTGCTGACCACTTGTCACATCCCAACCCCCTCCTCCGCTGTCACACCTCGACCTATGCTTACATCTGTCTTGGTTCACATAGCCAGAAGTCCAAGCCCAGAGAACAGAATGCTTGATCCTTTATGGAGAAAAGACTCATGTTTATCTCAGGAGGTCTCCAGCAAGGAGTCCTGCTTTTGCGACGGTGACCCACAAAGGAAGTTTCCCCATATCACAACTTTGTGAGCTGTGCCGTGAAAGTAGTAGCTACCCCCCTACACCCCATTCAACTCTCAACTCTGATACAGAGCTTTCTAAAGTGTCTGCTGCGGGTACAAGATCCCCATTAAGACGCTCGTCAATCTAGCCCATGCCGCTCTTCTCGCAGAGGCAGCTCCACGAGATGACATCCACACATCAGTAATGAGCAGACATCTGCCTACACACTGGGCTTGACACATAAAGCACTGGAGGACTTCGGAGCTGTCAATCACTGGGGTTGTCCTGGCCCTGTGTTTATTCAGAAGTCATTTTCAAGGCTGCAGGAAGTGTTGTTACTAACTGATGAGCAAGTCTGAACACCAAAAATGAAGAATGATTGAGGCCCTTTTAAGTAAGCCGAGAAAGTCTTCATCCACTAGAGGCAGCCAGGACTCGGGATGTTGATAAGGCCTTGACATGGTGGGTGAGTGATGAGCGGTGTGCAATATCTACTGAAAAACGGAAACCTACAGCGTTGAGAAAGAGTCCTTTGGACACGAGTCCTGCAGCTCCACACAGCAGCTAGTGGTCCTGAGAGCTTGACTCGATCCACAGCCGAAGCTCCTGTAGGATCGCTCTTACTTTTCCGATGGGACAAACATAAAAGCAGAGACTTACTAACTGGTTGCAAACTCCTCTTTGGTTTACTAATTGGCAGGCAATTTTGAAATTTTCTGGTCCGAATGCTTCATTCAGTGTGTTTTCCATCCTGTCATATTTTTGGTATGAATAGGTAGAATAAAGGATGGAAATGAATATTAAACATTAGAAACATTGAAACCATGAGACTTAATTGGGGACTCATGCCATGAAGTCAACAGACCTACAGAATCCCCCCTAGTGTTCTTTCCTGAACTGAGTGTAGTTCAGATCTACAAAGATCTACTACAGATCTTTGCTGTTTGGAAAGAACAACATTCTCTTTTGATCATGGACCTATGTATTGGCTGGCTCACAAGTTAAGGCAACTCCAAATTATTGCTCTTCTATAACTCCAGATCAAAGCTGACGCGCAGTTACACACAGCAGCTGAAGTGCATGTCCATTCAGTGACGCCCAGTGGGACATGTTCTATGTAAGACATAATATTGGTACCTGGTGAATGAAATCAAATTCTCTCTCCATCCAGAGCCACTGAATGTAAAATGCAGATTTCGACAAGTGCCAGATAGGATAAGAGTCTATCGTTATGAAAGAGAATGATAGGCTTCTCTTCTGCAGTGAATGGCTTTCTGTAGGTATCGTGTTCAGGATGAAACATGAAGATAAAACAGGGAAAGACCAAGTAATGGGCAAAGGTGTCCTGGAAAGGGGGGATTGTATGCAACCTAGGCAGACAATAGCATATGCTAAATCTGTGACAGATTGAGAGGCGGTAACCATGGGCTAATATGACCTGTTCTTAGGCAATGGAAATGATTGTAATTCATAAATGCATTCTTTGTCTTAAAAGATTCTGCCTCTAACTTGATTATCCTTTAGGGTTTATTGCAAGTCTCTCACTTAATTCTGAGCTCTCGATCCTGTACTTATTCACTGGCATCTTTGGACTCCCTTCTCTGGCTTTATCCTCAGTACTTCAGACTTTTTCTATCATTTTCAGCAGCACCGAGAGCAAGACAGATAATCTGTTGGAATATTGACTTGTGGCTTGTCCCTGTGATTGTACTGTAGCTTGACATATTGAGAAGCCTTTCGAATTTCCCCTACACAGGAAGGAACAGACAGCCTCAAACATCTGAAGTCTCTTTTCTACCTGCTTGCAATGAAAAACTTTCTTCTGTATGAGAAGCCCCCGGGAGGTCTGCTGGTATGCAAAATGTTGTCCCATCAAGAGAAAGGACTTGAGATGGAGCCTGTGAGCTGTCTTGCTGACAGATGATTTGCATGTCCTTGTCATTTTTCTACTCAGGAGTCTAAAAATGTCTGCAATCGTCAGTCAAACCTGGATTTCAAGGGCTGAGATGGATCTTGGTTGGCAGAGTGCTGGCCTAGCAAACACAGGCTCTAAATTTGACCACCTAGTACTACACAAAGGGTTTTGAGATACATGCCACTAACCCTTTGGAATCAAGAGATGGAATCTGAGAGAATCCAGAATTCAAAATCATCCTCAGCTATATGGGAAGGCCAGCGTTGACTACATGAGACCGTTTCTCACAAACAAAATCCTGTACAGATTAAAATCTATAAGGGCCCGTCTGTCTTCTTCTTATCCAGCCCCCCACTTCCCATTCCATGCCCAATACTAAGCCCTGCTCTACCAACTTTCCCTGTCTTGTAATTTTTCTCAACTCTCTTTCACCCATGTTTTTCTCAAGTCCTGTTCTCCATTTCAACCTCATTTTGATAATTCGTTTTCCTGATATCCTATGAAACTTCCTGCCTCCACTGTACGTGTGGCTATTAATTATATCCACTTGAGTACAAAACATTCCCAGAACAAAGTGTGGACTTTGTCTCCTTGGCTATGTGGCAGAATGCTTGATGACTGAGGTGAAGTCTTCGACTTCCTGAATTGCATCGCAATTTCCACTGCGAAGCTAAATGTGTGGCAAGCACACGAAATATTAAATTTACAAGATAATGAATATATAAATAAATAATCTTTTGGAACCAGTTTATATATGGGAAGGCATGTAAAGGACATTTCAGCCTGCCTTACTCCTTGTGATCCCTCCACGCTCAGTTTATACACGCTGCTTTTCTCTTCCTGACTCTAAGTTCAGCTTTACCCTCCTGTGTGATACTAAAGTGCCCAGTACTGTTCAGAACACATCATTTTATACAAGAGCCTGTCCTTGTTCTCTTCCTCCATGCTAAAGGCTCCCTAAAGAGAGGTATCTTGTTTGATTCAGTTATCACTGAGTCCAATGCCCAGCTGTCCCATTGCAGTCATTGCAGAAAACATCTATTGAATAAATCATTGAAAAATTTGCTGGTTTTAATACACAAATTATGCAATTATTGAAAGAGAAGATCTGTGCATCCATATTTACGAAATAGACCCATATTTCTTGATGCATCTGTTTGCCCATTTATGCGAAGGCTAAATAGTACAGTTTGAACGTTCTTCAGGGATGGTAAGAGTTTCACGTGAGGACAAGTGGTAAACTGTATGCCTGAAGGCAGAAAGCAGTCATTATTAGCACAGCATGTCAACATGTGCATCTGTAACTTTGCTATAGATAGCAGCGGATCCCAGAACCTCACCAGACACTCATCTCAGACTCATGGTCAAAACTGTAAGTTTGTCAGGATCCAGAATCACCTGGAAAACAAACAAACAAACATAAAGTCTCTGGGCATATCTATGAGAGATTACCCATGGGCATGCCCACGAAGGGTTATCTAGATTGGATTAATTTAGGTGGGAGGTCCACCCTACTTCCAGACCAAAAAAAAAGTGGAGCAGGAGTTGAGCACTCACTCCCTTCAGCTACTTGACCATAGATAACGGCCCTGGGATTCTCTAGGAGGGGTAACTGAGATAGCAAGACCTGTGTAGATTCTGGAAGCCTGAAATCAAGATAGCCAAAGGTTTTATGAACTGTAATGTTCTGTAGTAACCAGGCTGATCAAAATTTTACGTTCTCAAAGTGTGTGTACCAAATACAGCGTAAAGTGCTTGAAGTGATTTACATTTCTGAAACCCCACCTGCCTTTAACTCTCAAGTTAACTTCCTTCTTCATGCCTGGACCGTAGGTGGCAGTCATTATTGCAAACCACTCAGCACTTTCTAGGCGTCTTTCAAGATTGGATAGCATCTGCAGATTCGTAATTCCCACCTTGAGGTTTTGACGATAGTTTGAGATTTTAGCAGACTATCAGTTCACCCATGTTCTCCTGCATTGAGTCAGTATTTAAGAAACAACTACTTACTATGTAGTACGTGATTTGAAGTTAAAAATATGTGAAAAGAATCCCTTACATTTTTCTTAGGTTTCCCACTCTAAAACAGAAGAACAAATACAGGTCTTCAGTTTCTCTTAGTTTGCCAGCATGGCCATAGTTTCAGAGTTCCCCATTGTCTGTGACTATGAAGCCAAGTTCCTATGGCAAATTAAGATGCTCTTATGTCTAAATTCCTCTAACTTGCTTTCCTTACCATGCAATTGGACTATTTTCCCTGTTATTTTACTACTAGGTATATTTTTTGCTTTTTCTTTATCTGCCTAAAAAGATGACTAAATCACAAAGGATGGGGACCTATGTGTCACCAGAAGCCGTGTGCTTCCAGTGATTTTGAGTCTGTAGGATTTATTTTAACTTCCTTCCAGGGCTCATTCTGAAACTTCAGGCTATAACTAATACATCAACAAGGGTTTACTTGACTGATGGAGGGTTTTGGGGGTATGTGAACTATAAAAATTAAAAATGAAAAGAATTATATTTCCAACTGACCTGATTAAATGCCCAATGCTGGAATTTTTACACATTTCCATATCAAATGAAAGCTATGCATCTCAGGGCTGCCAGTGAAGGGCCATCTAAAAGAAAAGGGACGCTGAGAAGTTCTCATAATGACATTGAAAAATGACAAAACTTGGGGATTTGGAAAACATGTAACCCATAGATGAAACACCAAAAGGACCACCAGCTCCTTTTCCATGGCTCAGCACCACCAAAGATAGATCAGGGGAGCTGCACCTTGTGGGAGGAGCAGGATGTGGTCACCATGATAGCACTGCTCTATGTGTGCCCACGAGCTGTGACACTCTGGATGCTCCACACTCTGGAGTTGTCATATCGAGCATGTTGAGGAGAGGGTGGTTTGTGTTTTGTTTGTTGACTATGATATACACCATATTCTCAGCAATGCCTTGGCTAACAATGATGGACAGAAGCAAGCCTTCATTGTAAATACTGGACTACCCAGATGATTATTGTTACTGGTCATTCTTTTTCTCTTCCTTTTTTTCTGTAAAAGAAAAAAAAACGTTATTCCCACACATGAATATTTAAAGTTGTCTTTTAAACACTGCTTCTGGGAGTCTTAAAATGTTGCAAATATGACTGTCCTCCTATGAGCCTCAGAGAGTATCGGGTAGCTTACAGCAGGGACTGAGGACTCTCCACTCTTGACACACCCTCTTCAACTTGACAGACCCTATATAATATCACTGATGTATAAAATTTAGAGGGTGATATGAATGACATTTTTCTTTGGGAGAGAGATCTAGATTTTGCAATAAGCCAGCGGCTAAACATACAAGAAGTCATGGTATAATCACATGATTTTTATCTATTTCTGGTTGAGAAAAATATTGGATTTCAATGACATATATCTTGGGATACATCGTTGTATCCAACGTTTGTTTGTTTGGCCGTAGTTTACACAAGTTATTGTCATGAAGATTGCTTCTTTAGTGGGTCAGGCTCTAAATGATACTGCAGAATAAATATTAAGGAAATGCAAAGCTACTTGTCAAAATAGCTTAATATTGCTCTGCACTGTTCTCCATGAAGGTCTGGTGAAACTGGGCATCACTGTCAAATGCTGTTTTCTCACATTGGAAGCAGAGCTCATACTGAAGTAAAACGTATACCCATTCTGACAGGAATCTAAAATATAGAGTGTTTATGTAAGATGAATATGTGCTCATTTCCAAAGGCAGCTTGAAATGCAAGAAAACTAAAAGACTACACTCTTAAGCATTTGAATTCTATTTTCAATTTATTGTTTTAATTGATGACATAAGATGGCATGTACGAATCCTGTATGATTAGATGCTCTAATGTATATGTGCATTGCAGACGAAGTAAAACCTGCTCACTAGCTCAGACATCAGCTCACACGGCTTTAGTTTCGTGGAAAGAACATATCCTCTCCTCTCTGAATTTGTTTTCAGGAATACGGTGTGTTATAAACTACCATTACCATATTGTGCATTATCTACATTCTCTCTTGCGCTTTCACATCCTCTCAGCGCCCACTGTGAGCCATTGCTGTGGGGAAATTTAGATGTGGAATTCCCATTAACAATGTGACAGGAACAGCAACTGTGTAACTAATTCCCCACATTGTATGGTGGCTTCTGCTTACACGACATTGAACACATTCCCTCATGAGTCTGACAGGAAGGGAATGGCATGCCACCTCGTTGAAAAGCAGAGAGAATCCAGCAAGTCCTGCGATTGCTCTGGGTACCAGAAACAGTCCAGCCTTGGACGTTCTGTGTGCTCTCTGTGCTGGAGCCATTATCTCTTTGCACACATGGGATACTTACATCTAATTAGCATTCGGAAACGGATGAACTCTCCATATGGTCAGCACAAGGCAGGAGAATACATCTTGATGCAGTCTATTAGGTCATTTATTTAATAAATTAAAATACTTGAGGAAGGAAAAAGCAGCCTGGCTCTTCCTCCAGTCTGTTCTCTTTTGGCGAGCGACTGGATTGCAGCACAAATTCAAAGAGAGTGGAGGCAACACTGCATTAAAAGCTCCGTAATCAAAACAGAGAGCGTACAAACACTTGAGCATTGCCTAATGGGCAGTTTATCATCCAAACAGATGCATTCATTAAGGGAAAAATTACCTTCAAATATCAGTAAAATAAATTGGGTCTCCTCTGATTTCTTATTTCTGCAGCAAGTGTTCGGAACTACAGAAACAAGAATATAAAAGATGTTCGTTGTGGAGGCAGGGCAGTTTGGGCATTTAAGTTTATTGGGCCAAGCGGTTTGAGCTGCTTGAAGATGGTAAATCAAGCAAATATGGAACATTCCAGCTGATAATGTCTTTCTGGGCCAATTACTTCTCTTCTATATTTCAAACACAGAGACTGTTTTGTTACTCCATGGCTATTGCTATTATTAATGCTACGGAGAGTGCTAATAAGAAATCATTTTCTGTTTTGCTGTAGCAGTGTGGACTGGGATCACTCACTGCAGTATCTCCTCCGCGGCAGGGAGGCATCCCTCTCCAGCACAGACCTGGAAGGCTGGCCTCCTGCACTGTGAATTCACAATCAGATGGCAGAGGGAACAGCTCTGTGCAGCTGGTGGCCTGGGATGAGAGGGCTCCCATTTTGCCACATGGTTCTGAAACTAACGCAGAGAAGCAGGGCTCCTGGGTGCCCCAAGGCTGCAATCCAGACACTGAATGTTATAAAGAACTTTCATAAATAAACAAACTAAGCAGTAGCTCACTGTGATGTGGCCCTCAGGCACGTGGAACGCGGTGCCCTGTGAGGGAGCCGGCAGAGAGATTCTCTAGACTTCCCAGTGCTGTGTCAGTACATAACACTTAGGGTGGCTGTTTCCAAAGCACCTAGGTTGTGATGAGCACTCGCCACTGCTCTTGCATTTTTCCCTGACCCTCACAGCAATCCTGTCTATAGATATCCTTGTCTCTGAGAGGGAAAGGAAACGGAGGTTCCATGTGAGCTTGGAAAGCCTTTTGTGTGAAGATACTTCCCTGGGGTCCTGAACCTTGACCACCATAAACATTATCTAAATATTGATACCAAGCTAAAAGGTAGCTGGGTCCTTTTATTTTGCATAGGATGAAATGAAGGAAACACCAGCTAAAGTAAGCACCACCAATCTAAGTCTGATCAAGCAAGTTACCATTTGACTACTTCCCCTGTGGTCTCAGTGTGTGGAGCCAGGCCACCTCTATGCAGAGAGAGGCCATGAAGAGTTACAAGCAAAGACTCTGATGTTGGTCTGACCTGAGGGCATGGCCGGCTGTGTCATCTTTGCTAGGAAACTAGCAAACTTTTCTGATTCTTGTCTTTTTATTTGTGAAACACTAGCAATAGTAACAACTTGCACAGTAGTCAAACTTCATTGAGCACTTAACGTGTACAAAGCACTTTTCTAAGTCTTTAACAAAACCTCAACTCACTTAATCTTCAGAGTGAGGGCGCTATTAATTTGTAATGATAAAACTAGGTTATAGAGAGGTTGTAGGATTTGCCCAGGGAGAAATAGCAAGAAATGCTGCAAGTGATGTTGCAACTCATGTATTCGGACCCCAAAGTCTATGGTTGTACTGTTACTGTCTTCTTCTTAGCTGCGTCCCTTGGCAGTTTTAAGATCAGGAAGTACAAATGTTATAACACACACATACGTACACCACACACACACACACACACATACCACACACGCATATACATACATACATACATGCACCCCATATATATGTTTGTCATATGTACTCTATGACACTATATAAATATATTTGGAGACCATCTGGTTTATGGAGGACACATGTTGCATGGTTTTAAATGTCAGTATATCATACATAATGAGAGTAACTACATTGTTCAGTAAATGCTGACTTTCTGAGGTTAAGTATACCCCACCAACATGGCATACTCTTAAAGACAGGGAAAGCACCATGGAAGAAATCTTCAATCATACTGTATATGCAAATGAGATAGAACGGTGTGGTCTTAGAAGAAAAGGCAGAGCCTTAGCCATCATGTGAGCCTCGAAAACAATACTTTGCATGTAGAAACTGTTCCATCAAATTGATTCAAATTGTTGTTTTAATTGGGAAATGTAAACTTAATCATTGTGTTTCTATTGCAGGCATCTCTTCATTTAATTAGGCACTAAACCCTAGCCAGGATGGTGAGGGTGCTGTAGTATGATTCTCTGGACTCCTGTGCCTGAAGAATCAGTAGTCTGTTGGTTATAGAGATATAGATGATGCAGATATCACACCCCTAAGTAATAGCTCTGGAGTATATGCTACAGTGAGGAAAGTTAGACAGGAATGGGTGGCTTACTTCATCTATTGCTAGCACTTCAAGAAGGAAGGTTTTAGGAACTATCACAAAGGATGACTACGAAGTATCCATTTAAGCAAGGCGGGCTCTGTGTGGAACATCCACTTAGAGTAAGTGCTGCTCAAAATGTCAAAAATATTTAGACAGTAGGAGGCTGCATTTAGGGCACTTTCAACTATATATGTGCATTGCTAAAGTAGGTGTATGCTAATTGTGGGAGCCACTATAAAATTCAAGAACTGAGGCTAGGAAAGTAAACCGTGTTTAGGTTTAGAAAAAAGTATGTGCTATGTTTATACTTCAACTGTATGCCTTAGGAAAACACTGATTATTCTAATAAGGATATTCATATGGTAATGTTTATGTTTTGTTTCAACATTTGTTCAGTGTGTATGTGTGTGTGTGTATTGGTGTGTGCATATGTATGTATATGTGTATTGGGGTGTATGTTTGTGTATTGGTGTGTGTATATGTGCATATGTGTATACTGGGATATGTATGTGTGTGTATATGTACATGTGTGAGTATAGAGACTGCGGAAGGAAACATGATGTTTCAATGCTGAAAATATTGAAGATTCCTTAACCCCAAAGTTTGCATATGGAGGTCAGAGGATAACTTGGAGTCAGCTCTATCCTTCCAGGAATTTGGGTGGCTCTAGCCACCAAGCCACCTGATGACCAAGGATTTACGTTTTATCAAAATAATTGGCAAGAGGATCAACTAAAGAAGCTATCAAGAAAACTAAAAACAGAGAGACCTGCACCCAAGCTGGACAGGGACGTAAGAGGAGTGCCAGGCCATCATCGCATGGGAACAGGAGAAGTTGAGCTGCTCATGAAAAGACTTAGTAGAAACGACCATATGAAGATGCAAACACTGAAGCCCACAGCAACAAGTGACTTGAACTGTGATCACACAGCCTGCATCTGTTTAATCCTGCTGTGAAAGAAAAAAAAATGAGTCTCTTAAAAATTAATTTACCTATTTTTTTTAAATTCCAAGTGCATTGGTGTTTTGCCTGCGTGTATGTCTATATGAGGGTGTTGGAGCCCCTGGAACTGGAGTTACAGACAGTTGTGAGTTCCGTGTGGGTGGTGGGAACTGAACTCAGGACCTCTGAAAGAGCAGTCAGTGCTTTTAACCACTGAGTCATCTCTCTGGCCCAAACGAGACCAACCTTAAATGTTTTCAGCATGGAAATGTGAGTGCCCATGAACACATGTAGAATCGTAGCTGAACCATCTCCAAGGCAATCCTTGCCTTCACAGCAAAGATCATTTCATGTCTTCAGGCTTCTTCTGGCCCACAGGATGTCTATACCATAAGATATATGGTATAGAATATATGTCCACTGGGCAAGAAGCCTGATGAAAGGTGTGGGCTGTATTACAAATATGGTTTTTTCTTAATGATAAAAATTTAAAATAGAAATATTAACACGTAAATACAAGATTTGTTAATATTGCAAAAGAACAAGAAAGAAGTAGTTGTCTTGTAGAGAACACAGAAGAACTTTGTCTGTGTTCAAGGCCTAGTCAGACTTCCTGGGGTTCCTACTTTGTGCCACCACTATTTCTTATAAATTTCATGCCTCTACCTCCTACAGCCTCCTCCATACATACATTGGTGACCATACATACATTGGTTCATCAACAAGTCTCAATTTTCATGAGCTGAAGTGGGCATTGTGCAACTGAATTTCCCAGCTGTGTATCAAAACCAGAGTGTGGGTAGCCAAACCCTTTATCTGCTCTCTAGCCGCTGGGCATCCTCCACTGTCCCCTGCTTTCATCCACAGTACACCGTTAATGCAGAATGCCATTATCTGGACTCCAAGCCTCCATTTTGGAGGAATAATTCAAACCGCAGCACACAAGCGTCAAATTTCCCAAGTAATTTTGCAAAGTCAGAAGATCATCGCCCACTCAGCTGCGTGTGTCTTATGGATTGGCTTTGAAGATTTTGCTACCGTGGTCACTAAGGCCAAAGCTAGTGTTGACTTTCCACCCTATAGCTACTACTAATTCATTCATTCATTCTTTCTTTCTTTCTTTCTTTCTTTCTTTCTTTCTTTCTTTCTCTCCCCCTCCCCCCTCCCCGCTTTCCATAAAGCGGGGGAGAGGGTCTGAAAAAGTTTAGAGCTAAGTGCTTAACTGTGGCGGTGCTTCTGCCCTTTTCACCTTATTACTCATTTCCCTAAAATCTTGCAGCATATAGTCCTGCAAGAACACCAGGGAGGAAGTGATTTCCTGTGTGCCCAGAAAAAAAATGGGCACTTAAACTCACCTGTACGCGGGACAAACAAACAAACACACGAAATCAGAGTGTGTAGAATGTTCTGTGCTCCTAGCCTTTGGTGGAGTGTGTATAGGTGAACAATAGCAGCTCATCCGCAACAGAAAAAGATTCTGTTTATTCCTGATGTCTCCACAGCCCTCTCAAGGGGAAAATAATTCAAAGCGCCGGGAATAATTATAGTCCAAGCCCTTGGTTTGAAGCATGCACTGCCAGCCCATATTTGTTTTGTTTTAGGGAGATTCGTTCTTTAAAACAAGTAGGTAGTTTCCACTGAACAAGGCTTTGTTTCAGTTCCTTATAACTAAAGTCCATTTGTAAACGTGAAGGTTTTCTGAAGTGGGCGAGTGAACTCACATTTTAGCAATAGCGACATTGCATAACATGGAGTGCTTTGATTTTTCCCATCTAAGTTGAAAAAGTTGTCACTAAACACCAGCAGATTCAAAACAGCTCTCGAAATGACTTTTGTTAAAGGCAGATTCCTGAACTATTCATCTGTGTTAAAATGCATTTTGCCTTGAATCATATGTCATGTTGCCAGCAAAGACTTGTTTCCATGCCAACTCGTTTGCAACACAGGGGGAAAAAAAATCAAAGCTGGTAACATCTGGAAGATGTCAGTACTGATATCAGCCACTTACAATGAAAAACACGGGACCACAAGTGTCTGCCAAAGACACCCTATATATGGGGGTAAAATTTTACGATATAATTGCCTAACAATGCACGGCACTTCATTAGAGGGGAGGGGTTGTTGTCGTGATCGAAACCCTACTCCAGAAAGGGCTTGCAGAAAGAAAGAATTAATATGCTTTTTACACCATGTTATTCCTAGAGAAACTAGCACAGTCCTATGGCACGAGCCTCTTAACAAGCCACTCAGTTTCCTGCACAGACATCAAAGTGAGACAGGAGTCTGTCCCTTCAGTCTCTGCGTGCCCCCTTTCACCTGCGGTCCTGCAAAGCCCCACTTTAAATGAAGGTGCTATAGCTGAGATCAGTGAGACCCAGTGTTTCAAACAACGAATGCCTTAACCACCATTCCAAAATACTCTTCTTTCCACATATTTCTGGCTTTTTTGGCATGTGTATATTTGTGAAAAGATGCCTGTGCTCATGTGTATGTGGTGTGGGGTGTGTGTGTGTGTGTGTGTGTGTGTGTGTGTGTGTAATTAGTTTGTTTCTTAAGTTATAAAGAATGATGCAGGTCAGGTGGCTTCTTAGAAATAGCATCCTATAGGCAATGAGCCTAAAGCTACAAACTTTCAAGTGCTGGGAATGCTGTCAGAACAGCTCAAGTCAAACGCAGTAACAAGGACCCACCGAGTACTCTTGAGTGAAGTGCATGAGTATCTCACGTCCCAAGAGAACATAAGTGTTTACTAAACTTTAACAACTTGTAAGCATCCAAAAGGTCATGGGAACAGCAACCATCTGTGGTCCTTACCCCTGCCTACTCGAGCAAGAGTTCGGTCTTCTCTTGGGGTCCTGGTATATCCCAGTTTAGTATAGTATAATATAGTATAGTATAGTATAGTATAGTATAGTATAGTATAGTATAGTATAGTATAGATCCCAGTCTGTAGAAGATGCCTCACCTTTGCACACATGAGAATTCTGCTTAGAGGAACTGTCAGCGGGTCTTCTTCTGCTACATCCTAACTCTATAACTCTGCCCACCTTCAACCAAAGTAGGGGCAGTCTCCTGCAAGAACACAGACTGCAACCAAGTGGTTCTGCCTCTTACTAGGAAGTCAAACCTTCACTGTGTCAAAGATGTACTGGTGTCTCTGATAAGGTAGGAAGGCCTTGGCCAATATCTCCTAGCGCTACTCAGAATATTTGATGGCAGGGCTCAAGGATTTTAAATTCAAAATTGCTTTCAGTGTGACTTACCCATGATTCTGTTGGGACCTGGGTCAGTTCCAATCAAGATAAACTCCCAGTGATAATCACGATATGATTTTTCACCCTCATCCTGACCCTCTGTCATAGTTTAAATTGCCTTGCTCAGTCAACCCCCCCTTTTGTGGCTTATCTTCATTTTAAGTGTTTTCTTTTTTTCAAGAAGTTCATTGACCTTTCTTGCAAAGAGATCATCTGACAGGCCCTCCCAGGCTACCCAGCAAGGTCTAAAGGACAGCTGAAATGCTAAGCAAGAATCCTACACTGTTGTTTGGCATCTCTTGTGTTTTCAAAGGATCAGATCTTTGGAGGCATTTTCCTTAAGAAAAGTCCAGTTTGTTCCTCCAAGCCCTCATCCCCGTAAGTTCATCTTCAGCGCAAGTGGACCGTATTCATGGTTCCCTCTACACCCAGTTAACATGAATGTGTTCTCTCGCTGTAAAGACAGATCAGCTCTCTTGGCGTATTGGCTGTCCTGATCTCTGCTTTACAGCTGAAGTCCAGCCAGAGCTCTGGTTTGTTCTAGTTCTTTCTCTATCTCAGATGCTAATCCCCGCCTCGGGTTTTGGGGCTGAGCTTGTTCATATTGACAAACGAGAGGCCTGGCTCTCTTACCTGGGAGACCCTACAACCTGATGCTGATTTCTTTTTTATTATTATGGGGCTGGGCACATGTATACGCATGTGTGTATGGTGTGTGTGGGCATGTGTGCCATGGAATGTAT
The DNA here is from genome assembly GCF_982192425.1 of Myodes glareolus. Taxonomy (NCBI): domain Eukaryota; kingdom Metazoa; phylum Chordata; class Mammalia; order Rodentia; family Cricetidae; genus Myodes; species Myodes glareolus. Next base: position 37,656,816 of record NC_142042.1, read on the forward strand.
GTGGAGATCAGAGGACAGCTGTGTGGAGTCATTTCTCTCCTTACCCTTCTGTATGAGTTCTGGAACTGAATATCGGGTTTGCAGGCATGCGCAGCAAGCATTTTTGCTCGCTGATCTACATACATTGTCAGCCCCATGTTGTGATGCGGGAGAATTGTCTGTATTCTGTCAATCATATTTTAATAAAACGCTGATTGGCCAGGCAGGCAGTATAGGCGGAAAAACCAGACAGGAAGTAGAGGCGATACAATGAGAACAGGAGAATTCTGGGAAGCAGGAAGGTTTCTCTCCATTCCTGTGCAGACCACCGAAGAGGCAGCATGTAACTTGCCCAGCTGAGAAAGGTATGGAGCCATGTGCTAACATAGATAAGGATAATGGGGTAACATAAGCTATAAGAGCTAATAAGAAGCCTGACCTAATGGGCCAATCAGTTTATAATCTTATGGAGTCCCGTATGTGATTTTCTTTGGGGTTTGCCGGCCGGGGGGTACCGGGCAGGACGGAAACCCCGACAAGTCGGCCCCCTCATGTTACAATGTTGTTTGTTCTTAACCTCACTGATTTCACACTGGAAACCAAATCTTCAGCTTGCACTGTTAGTTAATGTCTGCCTCATTCCTCTCTGGTGTGGGAGAATTGTCTGTATTCTGTCAATCATGTATTTTAATAAAACGCTGATTGGCCAGGCAGGCAGTATAGGCGGGAAAACCAGACAGGAAGTAGAAGTGATGCAATGAGAACAGGAGAATTCTGGGAAGCAGAGAGGTTCCTCTGGCACTCCTGCGCAGAACACCGAAGAGGCAACATGTAAGCTGTCACACTGAGAAAGGTACTGAGCCCATGTGGCTAACATAGATCAGAATAATGGGTTAAGATAAGTCATAAGAACTAATAAGTAGCCTGACCAAATGGGCCAATCAGTTTATAACCTTATGGAGTTCTGTGTGTGATTCTCTTTGGGATTTGCCGGCTGTTGGGTACCGGGCGGGATCGGAAACCCCAACAAGCTGGCCCTCATACTACATATGGCGCCCAGACGTGGATAACTGAATCCACAGAAAGCTTGAGAAAGCTTGGGATCGAATAGAGTAAAGCATGTTTTGTTGGTAGCAGCAATTTCTCGGGTCTACTTTGCTTGCTAGAGGCAAGCAAGGCTCTCATATAAGAGAGGCTTCCTGACTCAGCTTTAGCTGCAAAACCCTGCAGCTCTTTTAAGAGGTCCTGCCACAAAACACTTAAACTGTGTTGAGGAAAAGCTGAACGCATGCTTTTCGGTTTTCAGCCATAGCAGGAAAAAAGCTGCGCTGTTTTAAAATGCTGGCTGTCCTGCCAGGGCAAACTCTGACTCTTTCAGGCAGGCAGTCCGACTGAGTGTGGTCTGTGAGCAGAATGCTGCAGCTTGCTGGCAAGGACTTTGAAACGCCATAGAGTTGTGGCAGTAAAAGGCTCCAGTGGTACCTCTACCATGAGTCTGGCCGTCAAAGCCACGGTTTTAGACTCATATAGCCAGAAAAAGAAAAATATACAGTAAAGAGAGATTCAAAGAGGAAGAAAACCTCTAAATGGTTTACAGTGTGTATATGCAGGCTAAAAGTTAAAGTTCTTAAAGTTAAAAGGAAAGAAAGAGAGTAGTTGGGTGTGGTGGTACACACCTTTAATCCCAATGCCTGGGAGGCAGAGGCATATTGACCTCTGTGACTTCAAGGGGTAGAGGTAGATTGACCTCTGTGACCTCAAGGGGTGGTAGTACACGCCTTTAATCCCAATGCCCGGGAGGCAGAGACAGATCTCTGTGAGTTCAAGGTGTGGTAGCATACACCTTTAATCCCAGCACTGGGGAGGCAGAGACAGGAGGATCTCTGTGAGTTCAAAGACAACCTGGTCTACAGTGTTATTCCAGGACAAAGATATACAAAGATCCTGTCTCAAAAAGTAAAAGTAAAAATAAAAGAAATAGAGGTTAAAATAAAGCCACATAAAGATGGAAAATGCACAGAGAATCTTCATACTGTATGCTATTATGCTCTCTTTAAATTGTTTAATTGCTGAGGAAGGAGCAACAACTGCTAAAAGACTTTTGTTTATAAATGCTGCTGAACTAACCCAAGATAGGAATTTTGAAAATACCTTGGCTTCAAAACTGAAGTCAAAAGGTTTGTTACTTTGGAGAAGAGATTTTGCTTTTGTTTCCACAGAAAATGAGAGGTTGTGGATTCATTCTGAGTTAAGAAAAATCCAGTATGATCAAGGAAGGCCACCTGAGAAATCTCCGACAGGAACAGATGGCCCAGATGTCTGAGTTCTTCATCCAGAACAGGTTCAAGACTGCTGCCTGAGATGATCAAGACTCATAGGATACTCCAGTCAGGACTTGATGATAATTCTAAATTTTCTTTAGGACCCCATAAGATTATCAGCGCCCCCACACAGCAGGAAGTAGCCTGAAATACTACGCCCACATTCCCAACAAATGAACTATGGGTATTTTCCTTTGTTTAAAAAAAAAAGAGGGAAATGGTGTGGGAGAATTGTCTGTATTCTGTCAATCATGTATTTTAATAAAACGCTGATTGGCCAGGCAGGCAGTATAGGCGGGAAAACCAGACAGGAAGTAGAAGTGATGCAATGAGAACAGGAGAATTCTGGGAAGCAGAGAGGTTCCTCTGGCACTCCTGCGCAGAACACCGAAGAGGCAACATGTAAGCTGTCACACTGAGAAAGGTACTGAGCCCATGTGGCTAACATAGATCAGAATAATGGGTTAAGATAAGTCATAAGAACTAATAAGTAGCCTGACCAAATGGGCCAATCAGTTTATAACCTTATGGAGTTCTGTGTGTGATTCTCTTTGGGATTTGCCGGCTGTTGGGTACCGGGCGGGATCGGAAACCCCAACAAGCTGGCCCTCATACTACACCTCTCCATCCCTTTCTCCTGTCAGCTGTTCTGTGGCCAAACCTTCAGGCCTGTTTCTACATACAGGCCTAATAGAGAGAATTCTACAGTCTGCTCTGGGAATGCTGACCCACCTGCTCTGAATTCAGACCTCCCCCTCCTGAGGGTCTCCAGGAACTCTCTGATGCATCCTCCCAACTCTCTTTGACTCCTTTGCCCAGCTGCTGCTACGTTTGCTTTACGCAAGGGCTGAGCATCATCTTCCTTCTTAGCCTCTGTACCTCATCTCACTGTTCACTGAGCTCAGATTACAGGTTCAGAAACCGGGTCCCTCTCATAACAACCTTAGTATTCTCGTCTCAGCCAACGAAAAGCGGACGAGTATTTCAGAGAAGCCAGACTCCATCACAAACACCACTGGGCCATGTTCAACTGGAAAATGGTCTTTCTTCATCCATGGAAGGTTTCAAAAATAATTGTGCCAACCATGGGATTAGTAAATTTCATATTAGACTGCTAATTTCAATTTCTCTTGAGAAAGCAGAAGTTTGCTCAAATTTCTTCATGGTAAAAATTTGGCTAGATTTGAGCAGTGTTCACTAAAAGGGTACAAGGAGCCTAGTGCCCCACAACCCTGAATGCTTTCTATGACACAGAGGTTGTTTACCATTATCCTGGCACTAATGCCCTTTTCAGAGTTCTAATGTTTTTCTCTGTAGCCCTGTCAAAGTTTAAAAATTAAAAGAGAAATAGAAATTTATTTGAAAAACACACAACATAGAGAATTACTTTGCGGGGGGGGGGAGGGATTTGTATAACAGTAGAATAGCCTTACATGTTTAATAAGTAGCATGTATAAACATTGATCATTTTAGTACAAGGTCCACATTATCAGTTTGTAATCATGTGATTCTACCCCTCTCCTGATTTGCTTTTCTGTTGCTGTGTCAAAACTCTTACCAGAAGCAGTCTGAAAGACCAGAGTTCGTTTCAGCTTGCATGCAATAGGCCATCATGGAGGGAAGTAGGGAAGCTCAACAGAGGAACTTAGAGGCAGGAACTAAAGCAGAAGTCCTAGGGCAGCAGTTCTCAACCTGTGGGTCGCAACCCCTTTGGCAAATCACCATCTCCAAAAATATGTACATTACTATTCATAAGCGTAGTAAAACTACAGTTCGAAAGTAGCAATGAATTTAATTTTATGGCTGGGAGAGCTCACCACAACATTAGGAACTGTATTGAAGGGTTACAGCATGAGGAATATTGAGAACCACTAACCTACTGCTTACTGGCTTGCCTCCTAGCTCAAATCTTATATAACCCAGGATAACCTGGTCAGAGGTGGCATTACCTGCCGTGGACTGGACTCTTCTCCATCAATTAGAAGTCTAGACAGTGCTCCACAGACATGTCCCAGGTTAATCTAGTGGAGGCAATTCTGCCATTGAGATTCCTTCTTCCCAGGTGGTCGAGTTAGTGCAAGTTGACAAAAACTAACCAGTGCATCCCCTAGCCTGAAGGATAAATGAATTATCTGCAACCAAGGCAAGCTCTATAAACACTTCAGCCAGCCACCAACCCATAAGCCGTGATTTAAGGACTACTCATATGACCATATTCATCAAGAACCTCTTGAGGATCTGGGTCATGCCTCACTGGCACACCTTCCCCTGTAACGTGGGCTCAGTTGCTGTTTATTAGACTCACACTAACTGTAATAGCAACAGCTGTACCTAAAAGGAAGCTTTACATCTGGAGGACAGCCACTCAACTTCCATTTATTCAACTCAGCCAGTATGCATCGAGTTCCTCTGTGTTCTTGGCACCGTACCGTCACTTTACATAATTGTATTTAGCGTTGCTCATGAAGAGGCTGCTGTGTGCTGGGACTCTACCAAGCCCTTTCCAGATAGTATGCGATTAGTGAGGTTCTGTCATCGTGACTGTCCACAGAGTGAGAAAGGAATATGGAAAAGGCTATGCATCTGGTTCACAAATGCACACTGTAAATGATGTACCTAGACCCTGACCCATGCCAGTCAAAAGTTTAAATGGAAAACGGTGACATCTGAGGGTTGTTTGCTAAAACACCTAAGTCTCTACATTACTCAAAACTGGATAATATATACATGGACCAGTTAAGGTGGCTTGGTTTCCAACCAAGCCCTGAATCACCCAAAGAGACTCATCTACTGATAAAAAGGATGATTGGTTCACCCAGAAGGACCAAGCCTGCCTGTTCAAAGGACTTTACTTTCAATTTCTAAATTATCCTCTGGCTTTGACAGTCCTGAAGAGCAGCTGGTCTGCAGTGATCATCCGACTTCCGATCACATTTTCCACTGCCTCGTGTCAATGAGCCTCCCGGAATGTCACGATCGGCATCCTACAGTAACTTCCACCTTTCTGCATGTTAATAAATAGCGGCAGAAACCCATGTGGAAGAGCACAGTAAGAACAAGAAGTAATAAAGCTGCTCATTACCCTTGACTCTTCTGCTCTCTTGCCCTTGTTTTCCCTCTGCACGGGGCCAGAAATTGAATGGGTACTGAATTTGCTTCTCTCCTGCAGTACCGTTCATTCACGCTTTTGCAATTCATCTGCTTTAGTTGGTGTCATTTCAATCACTTGAATTCTGCTTTGATCTCCTTCATATTTGTCCAATGATGTTTGTAGGCATAAGTAGATTTATTAACTTGACTTGCTCAGTTTCTGATTACAGTAGGCATAATCTCATCAGGAAATGAGTTTTTGTGCTGGAATAAGGTCCGAGGAGCACAGCAACATCAGTCTTCCCTGGGGCAGGTACCCAGTCAGGGAACATGACCTATAGCCCTCAACAACAATAATATGATCTGTCAAATACGTCAGAGCCATAATCACACGGACAGAGTTCATGGCTATGCTTTGTATGGGAGCATGGACAAGCAAGTTAGCCCCTGTGTGCTTGTGTCTTCATCTGGAAAACACTTATAGCAACAGTTATTAGTTCTATGGCTGTGATAAAATACCATAACCAAAAGCAACAAAAGGAAAAAAGACTTTATTCTAGCCTATATTCCAGAGGTATAAAGTCCATAAAAATAGAGAAGGTTCCACATGTAGGTAGCAGGAAGCTAGCCAGTCATGTATATATGCAGCAGAGAGAGAAAGAAACACAGAAAGTGGGGGGATGCTTTAAACCTTCAAAGCCAGTCCTCAGTGACATACTTCCTCCCACTAGGCTGTACCTCATAACACCCCCCAAAGAGTACCTCTAACTGGAAACCAGGTGTTCAAATATGTGAGCCTGTGAAGAACGGATGTGGGAGTCTCCTCCCCTCTGTGTGCTGTGATTACCATTAATGAATAAAGAAACTGCCTTGGCCTGTTGATAGGGCAGAACTTAGGCAGGCAGGGAAGACAGGACTGAGTGCTGGGAGAAAGAAGGGCAGAGTCAGGAAGACACCATTGAGCCACCAGAGTTAGACATGCCAAATCTTTGCCAGTAAGCCACTGCCACATGGCAATATACAGATTACTAGAAATGAGTTCAATTAAGATGTAAGAGTTAGTCATTAAGAAGCTAGAGCTAATGGACCAAGCGTTGTTTTAATTAGTATAGTTTCTGTGTGGTTATTTTGGTTCTGGGTGGCTGGGATGAACAAGCACCAAACAAGCTTCCTCCTACAAAGAACAACTCTCATTCAAACGAACACACAACAGTATTAAAAGTAGGATTGTTTCGAAGTTAATGAAAAATCTATATTGAGCACTTAGCTCATAATACTTATCAATAAATATGCATTATCATAATTAGTATTATTGTTATTATGATAGAGCCAGAAAGGTGTAGCACTAACCTCCCTTCTTTTATTGTAAGTTGATTGAAAATGAAAAATATTACTTCTATGCTGTAATGAATGTAAAGACAAGAGCAAAAAAAGTCACATTTAATACAATCATGTATGTTTATGCAATCTAACAGTGTGAGCCTCATAGTGAACAGATCAGTTTGTCCTTCATTATCATCTCCCAGTGCTATAAAAAATGAGGATTGATATGCTGCCTTTGGCAAAATAGTGAGTTTTTCTATCCTAACTAAGTTTAAACTCTTTGGGGATCTCTTTCTTAGATCTGTAATGTTGTAAAATAGACATCTAGGTGAGAGAGCCCCATCAGAACTGCAGGTGAACATGTCTGTGCTTGCTTTAATATTGTTAGAATTTACTGATAACAATAAACTCATGAGATATTGCAGTTTTAAGGGCAGCAATCTGTCAGATAATCTTACCTACCTTGTTAACCAGGTCTAGATTAATGTGGGTTCTTTTGTTTTAACCTTAGTTATAGAAGATTAATGCTCATATCACAAAACACATAATAGATAGAGCTTTCTCTCTGTATATAAGTGGCTTACAGAATGGATGGAAGTTAGCGAGGTTATTATCAGAGTTTAAGAAGTTTCAGAAGTGTGCTCACAAAATGTTAAGTACCCTTTGGATTGAAAACAAACCAAAAACCAGGCACGGAGAAGAAGCTTTTGTTGAGATTATGAGAGAGTCAGGGTGGAGAGAGAAATGGTAGAGTTGAGTCTAGCTACAAGGTGAAAGGCAGAACCAGGTCAAACAGAAATAGTACGTTAATGTCCAGACAGATGAACCGAAGCACCAAAATGAACTAAAGCCTCAGGGTTCACCAGGAGTCCTCTGTCTGTCAGTTGTTTGTGTACACACCGGTGTCGGGTGGGACAGTGGTGGGACTGGACCCACCAGAGTGTAAGGTGTCTGTCACATTATGGGGTCCAGATGAAGGACATCAACCTTTTTCTTCATCTGGTGTGACCTTAATATACCCATGTGCCATGACTGTTGCAGTTCATCCCGATAGATTTATAGAGAGACACCCTTTTTACTCCCTAGACTAAGCAATTCACCATAAGTCAATGCTGCCTAGGTGGTACCAGGCAAATGTTTAGAGGTTCACCCTGGTACACAATCTTCCTCTACCCTTAAAGTGCACTTAAAAGTTGCTTTAAAAAAAATGGGGTCTCTCAACCCAAAACACAACTAAAAAAAAAAAAATCACTGTTTTGTACAAAAAAAAAAAGAAAAAAAAAAGAGTAACTCAGAGTAGGGATTGCCTGAATACTGCAAACTTTGTTTACTTAATTACTAACTTTTAGAAACTTGGTGAATAAATTATAGCTTTATGGGCTTCCTCTTCATAGAAGATGGCGTTCTTGTCTTCTACATTCATGTAAGGGTAAAGGTAGTGACCAAGACATCCATGAACCAATGAAAGTCATAGTTGAGGAAATTTCTTGATTGACTTCCTGGTATATAGCCATCATTGACGTGAGTGTCACTGGCCTGGATTATGCCTAACAGGATGAATAAGAAATGAACAGATACTGAAACTAGATCTAACTATGTCTCAGAACTGGCTTGGAAGGCTAAGCAAATGAGAATGTACAGTCTGAATGGAAACTTCTAAAGGCTTCTGGCTGCTCCAACGAGGATCTGAGAGGAAAGTCACCTGGAAGTAAACTAGTTCAATTCTATCGTGGTCGCTGTTTTATACTTGAGTGTTTCAAGGCAGAGTCGACGCCCTGATTCACTCAGGATCATTGCTAGCTGGGTCTGTGGATGAAGCCACCTGTGATGAGCGGTGCCAAGGCTCCTTAGCCAGCCCCATCTAAGGTTCCTCTCCGTGACCTGATCTGAGAGAGCATGCCCTCTTAGAGCGCTCATACTCGGCATCTTCCTTCTGTATGCCTCCCTGGAGACGGTCCTCGGGGATTTTTCCACGGTCCTTTTCACGTGTGCTTGTTGGTAAACCATTCCAGCACATTTGTCTACTAAAACCTGCCCATCTCTGGCCCTTCCCCAGGTCAGTTATAGCTTTCTGGAAATGCAGTGACCAGAACACGATCTTCAAGGGTAACACTATACTTTCTATTTCCACTCTCATCACCTTCTTGGCAATGCCAAGAACACTCTGGCCTTTTTTTTTCCCCCTGCACTTGTATAAGGAGCCTTCAAGAACTGAGACTCTATGGGCCCCAGAAGCAGTTTAATCCAGCTGCTATTTACTGAGATCTTGTAGAGGCCATGAAAGAAACCAAGGGCTAAGTTGTGGCCCTCAAGGAGCTTAGGTATTCACAATTCTGTTAAACCATGAGCACCTCTGAGATGAGATAAAATAATATACTATGAAGTACAAATATTTGAGAAATGCAAAATAACTCAGATACTTTTGTTTTAAAAATATTTTACTGAGGTATACTAATAGTAACTCAATTTTTCAATAAATAGGCCATAACGAGATAAATTAGGTGATTCTCCTATTACTTTGGTTCAATGCTAAGTTATGGTACTCGGATCTTCTTATTCTTGCATAGCATCAAGAAAGGTATATAAAGGACACCCAGGAAAAGACAGATTAAGAGTAACTAAAGTTTTGGTGCTCCTGGGCTTGGAAAGGTAGACTGACTCATATGTGAGCTACAAGAATTTATTTTATTGTAGTAGCCTAAGACTTAAGCTAGAGTCAGAAAATATACTGTGTTTTCTGTGCCTCTGGAAAAATAAGAACAATTTTTCTCACTAAATCCAGAAACAACCACCAATCTCAGTTCAGTCTCTGTAATACTTTGTAAGTCATCACCTGTAATCAGAATTTGACATTATAAGCTGATACCTGTTTGCCAAATAACCCCAAGTCTAAGCTTTCATTAACTCGTTGCAGTTTGAAAGTGGGTCAAGCCCTGCCCTTATGCAGATTGCCACCACTGTCAATCTTTGTGACCCTAATGACTTTGAATCAGTAATCACTACATGCTTTATTATGGGAGATCTTTGTGGCCCAATAAGAGTTTAAGACATAAATACAATCATGGTCTAAGACGTCAGTTGTGACAAGTAACCCAAACGCTGGTAGGGATAAGATGAGGTTATGACCTAATCAATCTATGTTCAGTCTTTCCTGATGTCTGTCATCAGTAGCAAGTTCCAGCTACAACTACAGCCAGCCATACACAATCAGGAAGGGCAACAGCCCTTATTCTACAATGGTCTGTCTCACTGAGCCTTGCTGCTTAACAGTAAAGACATCACTTAACTTAAAACATTTTAAACTAGCATTGATTTATTATTGGTTCAGCTTTCTTTCTACTCAGCAAGGTTGGCTCATATCAGACTAAATAAATTTTAATATGTTTGCAGGAAGTTAATGTATGAACTTTGAACCATCTCTTTTCTACATCCAACTGAGTTAGTTTCAGTTTATTAGTAAATCAAAAGACAAAAGAGGACTGGAGGGGTGTCTCAGCAGTTAAGAGCACCAGCCGCTCTTCCAGAGGACCTGGGTTCATTTCCCAACACCTACACGGTGGTTCACAATTGTCTGTACTCCAATTCCAGAGGATCTGACGCTTTCTTCTAGCGTCCAGAGGAACCAGGCACATGTGTGAAGCATATACACACATGCAGACAAGTACTCGTACAGGCGGAGTAAAAATTAATCAATGTAAAAATGAAAAAGAAAGACCAAAAGGGGCTCCTTCTCCAAATGATGACCTCATGACATCTCATCGCCAAATGGAGGTAGAAACCTCCTTGACATGCTGACTCTTTGTGAATTGTTTTCTTTCAAACACTAACATTAAAATATTGTCTGGCATGCAGTCCAGACTACAAGAGTCCCCTGAATCAGAAAAAAAAAAAAAAACACCACGGGAAAAAAAGATAAAAGGCAGCTTCACACACACAAAAAAAAAAATTCAATGAACAATTAATATAATGACTACATGAAAGTCCATCAGTGATCAGAGAAATTGAAACCAAACCACAATGAGACACCACGTCACTTCAGAGAAGTTAAGTTCAAAATTCTGTTAGCATCAAATGTTGGGGAAAATATGAAGTTTCAGGAATGCTTTAGTGGAGTAAAAACATATAAAGTATGGTTTAGTTATATCAAGTGAAAATGAAGCCGTACAAACTTTGGTCAAGCGGGGCTAAGAAACTCTGTCCAGGTGCACAGAGGCATGCTGGGGCAATTGAGGCATTATTTTTTTTGTAATAGACAAAAAAATTAAAACTTTCCCTCTGGGAGTTAGTGCGGGAGAATTGTATGTATTCTGTCAATCATATTTTAATAAAACGCTGATTGGCCAGGCAGGCAGTATAGGCGGGAAAGCCAGACAAGAAGTAGGGGTGGAGCAAAGAGACTGGGAGTATTCTAGGAAGCAGGAAGCTCCCTCCACCAGTGCTGCCCAGACCACCGGAGAGGAAAGGTGTAAGCTGCCCAGCTGAGAAAGGTACTGAGCCGTGTGGCTAACGTAGATAAGGATAATGGGGTAACATAAGTTATAAGAACTAATAAGTAGCCTGACCTAATGGGCCAATCAGTTTATAATCTTATGGAGTCTTGTGAGTGATTTTCTTTGGGACTTGCCGGCTGTGGGGTACCGGGCGGGACAGAAACCCCAACAAGTCGGCCCTCATACTACAGGGAGTAGGAGAGGATGTCGACACGAACCTTGAGACATTTCTACGGCAGAGGGCTGTTTGGCAACCTTTTATGTGGCCTAGAACAGTAAGACAGATTCTTCAATCTCTGTTACAGGAAACTGCAACTACAGGAAAAAAAATAAGTGTGACACAGCAAACAGTGCTCTCTAATACACATATCAGATATGGGGAAATGAATGCTCAGTGCACTCAGGGGCAGATGGAGGGAAATAGCATCACAGTATGTCTTAAGCTTTGATTTGAATGAACTTTAGGGTCTGAAGAGAAGGCACAAAGGTTAAGAACACAAACGGCTCTTTCAGAGGACCCAAGTTGGGTACCATTTTGGGCAACTCACACCTGCCTGTGATTCCGGGTCCAGGGGAATCCAATGTTTCTGGTCTGCCAGGCACCTGCACTCATACATATATCCATACACATAATTAAAAATAAGTTTTTAATGAAAAAATATGATTTTTGTTTATTTTAATGAGAAAACTGATGCCACAGTGACAGAACATCCCATATGTTAATTCTGGATAATGAATGCATATGTAATTATGTGTGTATTTTCTATGCCCTTCCATCATTTGAAATGTTGTATAATTATTTTCCAAATAATTTTAAAGTATCATAATTTATTTTATTCAAGTCTGGTTTGTTGGTTGATTTTTTTATAGTCACAGAAAATTTTAGAAATGAAGCAAACCACTTCCAAAAGTAATTTATTTGGGAATTTCTCAAAGGAAGCCAATATTAAGTGGCTTTTCATCACTGAGAGAAAACAACTCAAGGGAGAAAGGATTTACTGTGGCTCGTGGTCTCAGGAGCTTGTGTCTTCCTTCAAATGGTGCTCTTTCTGGTTTCATACATAGTGATGCAAAGCATCATGGGAGGGCATGCAGTAGAGCAAAGGAGCTCAGTTCAGTAAAGAATGAGGGGACAAGAGAGAGAGATAAGAGAACCAAAGACAAGGATACACCCACGGTGAAACACTGCCTCTATCCTTCTCATCCCCAAACTCTCGTTTCAGTCTATGATTTCAACAGTGACTCAACCCATGGATAAACATTAGTATCATCAGTATCTAGTCACCTCGAAGTGGATAACCCATCATCTTGAGACCGAAATTTCAACACATGAGCATCTGGGCTTCCCTTACATCCAAACCATAGCAAAACCTCATACTCAGGACAGATAAAACCCTGCGTGACCTTCCTAAAACTAGAAAACTGTATCCTTTCCACTTCGGAGCCCCTGTCCTTCCAGAACCAGGGCTTCTTTTGTGTTAGTTTTTTTTTTCTTCATGTTCCTGTCTCTAAAATGATTTGTTTTCTCACTAAGCCAGGGTTTATTTTGCTCTCCCTGTGAGTTGTCCTCAATTTCTCCAGACTCCCTGTATTACTTACAGCCCATTAACAATGGGTTGATAAAAAGGCCTAATGCCCGAATGGCTAGACAGTAAGAAAATTGGATTCCAGTCTAGATTCTACTGCTCTGACTCCAATATTTTATTAGCTATTCATATTCATGGGTTATAGTTATGCTTGAGTCCTCAAGTATAATAAAGAAATAATGTTGGATTCTAGCAGCAGATGCATACTTGAGACTCTAAATCAATAAAAACAAATTTGTTGTAAGAATACCAGCCAAGCCCAACCCCATGGGACTTACCATTCCTTCACTTTCTCAGTCCATCTTTGTGATCAAGTTTTAATTCATGCCATAAGAAAACTTTCATTGTATTATTCCAACACACAAAAGAACTCTTAAGATCTTGAAAATTCTTAAGCATGCCAGGTTATTCTTTGTGTGTCTGTGTATATGCGTGGTAATCAGACACTGAACTAAGGATCTTGCGCATGCTAAGAAAGAGCTGTCTAGCCATCTTTTTGCTTTTAATCTGATAGGATCTCACCAAGTTGCCCAAGCTAGCTTAGAACCTGTGATCCTCCCTTGGTAATGCAAAGCTGGCCGAAGTCACCAGGCAGAGCCTGTTTTCTTTTTTGCATAATATGTAAGCTAATAAAAAGTACCAGAATTCTTCAGAAGAAATTAAAGGTTACCCTACAGGATATTTCTAACCCACATTTTCTTCTCTAAGACCATATGGGGTTATAGATGATATCTAAGTTGAAAGTTGGTTGAAAGTTATTAATGACTGTTGACTAACAGTCTAACAAGTTAACAACTAAGAGTCTAAGAAATAACACGTTAAGAGCAATTGTTTCGATGACCAACCCAAGTCCTGTGGTTTGAATAAGAATGATTCTATAGCTTCATATATTTAAATGCTTAGGGAGTAGCTCTATTGGGAAGGGTTATTGGAGAAAGTATGTCACTGAAGGTAGCCTTATTGGAGGAAGTATGTCACTGGAGGAAGGCTTTGAGGTTTCAAAAGCCCAAGCCAGACCCTGTGTCTCACTCTTCCTGCTGACAGTAGATCCATCTGAATGTAGAACCCTCGTTTCTTTGTCCTTCTTCCATGTTTTCTGTCACTCTGTTAATGGACTAAACCTCTGAAACTGTAAGCAAGCCCCCAATTAAATGCTTTCCTTTGTAAGAGTTCTGTGGTATTGGCATCTCTTCACAGCAATAGAACACTGACTAAGACACAGGGCATTTCATCCTTTGCTCTTCTGCAGTACCAGCCAGTATCTGTGGTTTAAAAAGACAAGGAAATTTCCCTCCCAAATTGCATGCGGTGACTAAGGCTTATTTCCTAAATAAAATCATTAAATGAACAAATCCTACCATCAAATTTAATGAGAAGAAAGCATATGAATATAGAATAAAACATACAAGAAAGAAGAACATGGGGACTATGGTGGAATCAGGGCACACATCTACGCTAAAAACATCCCGGGTTTTAAGCACTGTGAAGATTACATCAAACACATCAGTAGATATGACTTGCAGGCTTACAGTTTGCAGGCCATGTCTTAACCCCTCTTTTCCTGGATTACTGTAAAATACTTGGCAAAAGTCAACCTGGCAGAAATCCACTTGTACCAGTTATTGCTGCATAAAGCAAGTACTACTAAATCATCAATCAATATACTTTTTATTGTCCTAGTACTATTGTGGGTAATGTGATCAATCAAAAATTTTATAAGATAATTAATTCATTTCCTAAGGAATTGATCTAGAAAGGAGCAATTATTTGGTGCTGCTATTTGCAAGTCATGATGTAAATATAAAAGAAAACATCTTTACTTGAAGCTTCACAACTTTGTGATGGGCTCTTTTTCATTCTCGTTAGAAACTCAGCAAAGTACAGTTATATTCTTAAAGATTAGATTGTTAAACACGAAGAAGACAAAAAGTAGAGAGATTATACGATTTATCTAGTGGCTTGCTTTCAACCTCTTTTCAGTCTTAGTTCAAAGGCCACAATTTTTCCTGCAGAGAGAAGCACAGAAGAACTTGAGCCCTGAGCAAATCTGACATGGTTTTGAATTCCATGCTGTGCTCTATGGCTACATCTCTTTCTGGCGTGTTGAACTTCTCACTGTCTCTCTCCAAGTATTGTGGCCATGGAATAAAGAGCTTTATAACCAGTCCTGGCTTTTTGATGGATAGAGAAAATCTCCTGAGCTGAATTCCAACTGAAATTGTTTTCCCAGTGAGTAAAAACCATTCATTCTATGAAATGTCCTATGTAGCCACAATGAAGAGCTCCCTGCCTTCTGAGTATTAAACACTACTTTTTAACTGTTCCTAGTAGGTATATGTTATCCTAATAAATATATAATCTAATTATTCCTCCCACATTTGCAGAAAGGTAGGTGGTAGACAGACAGACAGATAGATGGATGAATAATAGATAGATAATGGATGGATGGATAGACAGACAGACAAATAGATAAGACAGATGGTCCTTAAAAGCAAAAAGCAACCCAGCATTCAACACTAATAAATATATACGTACATACATACATAATAAAAACACCAAATGTCCCTGTTGGATCTTATTTTCATAATTATTGTTCCATAGCTAAAAAATCTCATAGATTCATCTGTTTTTATCTGCAACAGTGATGTATTTTGAGTACATGGACTTGTACCTTAAACAAGTAGCTTCAGAAGTTCCTTAAGGATGCAGGCTGAGACACTTTCCATTTATTGACACACTTTTTAAATCCACTGTAGCAGAAGGAGAAGAGTTGATGAATGAGCAAGTGGGGGCGTTGAGAGTCTGGTCCTTCTCCAGATGGTGTCTGCATTTGAACGAGTCATTTTTTAAGGGAAGCCCATATCTCACAGATTCATTTTCTCTGCTGTTTGACAAATTTCAAATGTTTCTGGACATGATGCAGTGCACTGGCTTTCAATCAAGGTTTGATGGATAGAAGAGGTGGAGATTATGTTGGGAACAGAAATACTTGGAATTGAATGTTTGCTGCTGTGAGTGAGGCTCTTTGGCTTTGGCATTAGAGAATTAGGTGAAAATAGAAAATTAGCATCAATGGAAATTTTAGGAGATTGTCCTATGTTCTGGAGTGGAGGACACATTGCTATTCTGTCTACTAGTGGAGTTTAAGCAGCACTTACCTTTCAGTTTTTATCAATCGTTACTTTCTTGACAATGCCTATTTTTCTTTTTTAATTGTTTTTATTGAGCTATACATTCTTTTGTGCTCCACTTCCTTCTGCCTTTCCCTTCTACCCTTTCCCATGGTACCCAGGCTCCCAATTTACTCAGATCGTGTCTTTTTCTACTCCCCATGTACATTAAGTCCATGTATGCCACTCTTAGGGTTGCCTTTGTTGTCTGGATTCTCTAGGATTGTGAATTGTAGGCTATTTTTTTTTTGCTTTATATCTAAAAGTCACTTATGAGTAAGTGCATATGATATTTGTCTTTCTAGATCTGGGTTACCTTACTCAATATGATGTTTCCTAGATCCATCCATTTGTCTACAAATTTCAGGATGTCATTATTTTTTCTGCTGTGTAGTATTCCATTGTGTAAATGTTCCACATTTATCTTATCCATTCTTCAGTTGAGGGGCGTTTAGATTGTTCCCAGGTTCTGGCTATGACAAAAAATGCTGCTACAAACATAGTTGAGCACATGTCCTTGTGGTATGATTGAACATCCTTTGGGTATATACCCAAAAGTAGTATTGCTGGGTCTTGAGGTAGGTGGTTTCCTAATTTTCTGAGAAATTGCCATACTGAAATCCAAAGCAGCTGTACCAGTTTGCACGTCTACCAGCAATGGAGGAATGTTCCCTTTACCCCACAACTTCTCCAGCATAAGCTGTCATCTATGTTTTTTATCTTGGCCATTCTTACAGGTATAAGATGAAATCAGAGTTGTTTTGATTTGCATTTTTCTGATGACTAAGGATGCTGAGCATTTTTTTAAGTGTCTTTCAGGCATGTTAGACTCTTCTGTTGCAAATTCTCTGTTTAGGTTTGTACCCCATTTTTTATTGGATTATTTGTTCTTTCAATGATCAATTTCTTGAGTGTTTTGTATATTTTGGAGACCAGCCCTTCATCTGATGTGGGATTGGTGAAGATCTTTTTCTATTCTATGGGCTGCCATTTTGTCTTGTTAACCAAGTACTTTGCTTTACATAAGCTTCTCAGTTTCAGGAGGTCCCATTTGTTAATTGTTTCTCTAAATGTTTGTGTTACTGGAGTTATATTTAGGAAGGATTCTCCTGTGCCAATGAGTTCAAGTGTACTTCCCACTTTCTCTTCTATGAGGTTCAGTGTGGTTGGTTTTATGTTGAAGTCTTTGATCCATTGGACTTGAGTTTTGTGCATGAAATAGATGTAGATCTATTTTCATTTCTCTACATATCAAGTTATCCCAGCACCATTTGCTGAATATTTTTTATTTCTTCTATTTTATAGTTCTTGCTTCTTTGTCAAAACTCAGGTGTTTGTAAGTGTGTGTATTAATATCTGGGTCTTGGATTTGATTCCATAGGTTCTCCTATCTGTATGCCAGTACGAGACTATTTTCAGTACTATATCTCTGTAGTAGAGTTTAAAGTCAGGGATTGTGATGCCTCCAGAAGTTCCTTTATTGTACAAGATTGTTTTGGCTATCCTGTTTTTCCATGAAGTTGAGTATTGTTCTTTCAAGGTTTGTGAAGAATTTTGCTGGAATTTTGATGGGCATTGCATTGAATCTGTAGATTGCTTTTGGTAAGAGTACCATTTTTACTATGTTAATTCTACTTACCTAAGAGCATGGGAGATCTTTCCATTTTCTGGTGTCTTCTTCAATTTCTTTCTTCAAAGATTTTAAGTTCTTGTCATACAGGTCTTCCACTTGTTTAGTTAGAGTTACTCCAAGATAGTTTATGTTATTTGTGGCTATTGTGAAGGGTGATGTCTCTCTGATTTCTTTCTCAGCCCATTTATCATTGTGTACAGAAGGCCTACTAATTTTTTGAGTTAATCTTGTATCCTGCTAAATTACTGAAGGTGTTTATGAGTTGTAGAAGTTCCTTGGTTATTTATGTAAACTATCATATCATCAGCTAATAATGAGAATTTGACTTCTTTCCCAATTTATATCCCCTTGATCTCCTTTTGTTGTCTTATTGCTCTAGTTAGAACCTCAAATACTATATTGAATATATATGGAGAGAGTAGACAACCTTGTCTTCTTCCTGATTTTAATGGAATAGCTTTGTGTTTCTCTCCATTTAGTTTGATGTTGGCTGTTGGCTTGCTGTATATTGCCTTTATTATATTTAGGCATGTTCCTTGTATCCCTGCTCTCTCCAAGACCTTTATCATGAAGGGATGTTGTATTTTGTCAAAGGCTTTTTCAGCATCTAATGAGATGACCATGTGTGTTTTTTTCTCAGTTTGTTTATATGGTGGATTACATTGACAGATTTTCATATGTTGAACCATCCCTGCATCTCTAGGATGAAGCCGACTTTATCATGTGGATGATTTTTCTGATTTGTTCTTGGATTTGATTGAGTATTTTTGTATCAGTGTTCACAAATGAGATTTGTCTGTAATTCTCTTTCTCAGTAATGTGTTTGTGTGATTTCTGTATTAGGGTAATTGTAGATGCCTGTTTTTCTTAACATAGCTAAAAAGTAGGTTTCATCTGGTTCCTATTGAAGCTAATTGACAGTTTTCTTCTATGTCAACCTTGCCTCCCATTTGTAGTCAGTACCTGCACCTATGCCTCTTTGAACTACAAGATGCTTCAATAATGACCCTGATTTTGTATATTAGCCTTTCACATGGAGAAGCAACATTTGTGTGCAGGGAGAGTACAACCTCTCTTAGCCCATCCTCAGCCTGTGGTCTCCCATGATGCATTTGACTCCCTCCCTTTGGCTTGCTTTGTCTCTCCAGAGTGCACTCCATAAATTCTGATTTGCCCTGAGATGATTAAGTGCCCACACTTTTAAGATATTCATACTTCTGTCTCATTTGGTTTTGGCCCCACATAATTTTTTTGCAATTTTTTTTGCATTTTTGGAATAGGACAACCTGCAGTAATCAGTTCTCTTCTTTTGTCATGTGGGTCCCAGGTATCAAACTCAGGTCACCAGGCTTGGCAGCGGATGACTTTCCTGTTGAGCCAAATCACTGGCCAAAAATTGCCTTGTGTATATTATTGCCACACTGGAGTGCATGACTTCTTCCAAAGTACTTGAAAGAACTCTGCCAAAGTGACAGCTAACATTATTGAGTGTCTATCATTAGTCAGAAGCTATTCCTGGACCACTCCACTAATCCTTACAAGAACACCAAGGAGATATGGATTAAAACTGTTATTCTTGTTTTACAAAAAAGATCAGTTAGCTGTGTTTTTTAAATAGTTTTTTGTATATAGATATGTTGCCTAAATATGTATGTCTGGTATGTGCGCCACATGTATGTCTGGTACCTAAAGACCAAAAAAGAGCATCAGATCTCCTGGAACTGGAGTTACAAACAACTATCACATGAATTCTAGACATTGAAACCCAGTCCTCTAGAAGAATAGCTGGTGCTTAGGGCTCTTAATCTCTGACCCATATCAAGCCAAACCATTAGTGATCTTGTCTTACACTTGCTCAACAGGAATTGCCTTGAGTCCCCACTTCTATGCCTTGCAAATTTCTACTGATCTTTTGAGACTGATGTCAACCACCTTGTGAATATTTTAAATTCACCCTGTAGACTTGAGCCCAATTGTACCAACCCCCCAACTTTAGCATTGATCATTCCACTCTTGGCGTTATTTTTAGAAAGAAAACATATACATAAGCTTCTCTTGCCAAATTATAAAACCCTTGAGAGAAATGTCTTATGCTTCTCTACTTTTATGTTCTTCTCACCTATGAGAAATTACTGGTCCCATCTTAGGAACCATTTCTATCTACCAGTTTGCTTCTTGTGTAAGAACCAAAGTTTCCTGTTTCTTAACAGATCTGGCAATGTTTCATTGAAGGTTCAATTGTGGCCAGTATGTAGAGATTCAATTCTGTTATATTCTTCTGAAAATTATTGATTCTTTTCTTGTTAGTGAGTAGTTCTACTGCTGGCTAAGCACTGTGTACTAGGGAAATCTTGGGTTTGGGCTTGGACATTGTAACTCATATAAAATCCAGTGGGTTATTCAAAGACAGAACACCAAACTCTCTCCTCTGAAGATCTTGTTAAAAAGATGATTTTAGATCTTGGAAGGAAGGATAGAGATTAGGCAGCATTTTAGATCATCACCTTTATTCCAAAATTACAGCTTTTCTGCATTCCAACTGCCTAAGGGTATCATCAAGATAGGGGGACTTCATACTCAGTGCCAGAATTCTACATTCCCAGGCACCATTCTTCCTAGAGGGTCTCACTCTCTAATTAAGCACGTCCAAAGCACAGTCTACATATGCAAAAAACAGCTACGAATGAGGCTTTACGCTACACTGTAAATTTACTTAAAACATAGTTTTTTTTGTTGTTGTTTTGCTTGTAACTCAATTTTGTGGTTTTCCAAGCTGGCTTTTATACAGGACCAGTCACATCATATTGTTGTGTCTAAAGCTTGGACGTGACAATATGCTTGTGCCTCTGTCTCAGAATCTACTGAATGGAATGGATCTATCATACGCATATATAAAACCAACCTCCAGCTACAAATTCCCAGTGAATCTCTGTAACATGATGGAGGCTTACTTGATTGTGTTTCTGTCCTGCCCGGCCCCCCAGCTGTTTAGTCCCAGAGAAAAATCACACTGAGATCTCTATAAGTTATAAAGCTGATTGGCCCATTAGGTCTAGCCTCTTACTGGCTAACTCTCACATCTTGATTAACCCTTTTTTCTGATCTATTTTAGCCATGTGGCTCAGTACCTTTTTCAGTGGGGCAGATCACATCCTGCTGCTTCGGTGATCTGGGCAGGAGTGGGAGAAATCAACTTCCTCCTCCCCAGAATTCTCCTGCTCTCCTTGCATCATTTCCACTTCCTGACTGGTTTCACCGCCTACACCTCCTGCCTGGCCAATCAGCATTTATTTAAAACATGATTGACAGAATACAGACAATTCTCCCACACCAAATCTCGCATAAGTACTTGTGGGTCTCTGACTCTGTATAGTCCCCAGTTTCTGTTCCCTTTGACACCTATCGTTACTACCCGACTGCTATCGTTACTATCCCCTAACTTGATGAGGACACAAAATTTCTGCTAAGATCACCAGGACCAGGCATGGCAGAGTCAGAAAATGACAAGGCTCATTTTTTCATTTTCTTGCCTTTACATTGTGGTGTTAACCTGATTATACTCCAAAATTTAACATTTGTCTCATATACTTAGTCCAGTTTTGTAGCTGGTTTTGGCAAGGGAGGAGGGTTAGTGTTAATTATAATCTCATAGCTTTGTAAGACTAATGTTTACTTTTACATTCCCAGAAATTATAAATGTTAACAAACAATAAATCTCTGATGATAAATAAATCTCTATACAGGAAATGAATGAACTATGACTTTTAATGAGTTATATATTGTTCCAGATAATTAATATTCTTATTATCCCATGAGATCACCAAAATAGATTTAATTCTGCTATAAAATTAATTTGTTGAAATTAATGGAGAGGTGAGAAGAGGATTTTCCCTGCTCATCTCAGTTGCTGTCATGTATTTACAACTAAAATATTTTTCTATTCCTTTGATGATGGACAGATAGATAGATACAATTCAAAGTAAAAACCTAGATCAACAGGAGTGCCTCAGAGACTGGAATTTTCTTTTAATGTAACTTTTCCCACCAGTGACAGTCAATAGAAAATCTTTTTTGTTTCGATACTGACCATTGAAAATGTCAGTGAAATAAAGAAATTCGCTTCCCTTTACCAGACACAGCCTCTGACCACATAGTACATCTGAGGACAGTAGAATTCCCATTCTCAATACTGCTCTGTTATGTACATCACAGCCCTCACCCAAAAAGGAGAAAAAGGCAGGCAGTTCCCCCAAGTCGTGGCTACAGCAAATGTTGATCCTCCCATTATGACTAGTGCCTATGACTCTACCTCTGACTTCAAGTGTGGTTTAGAAACAAAGAACTATTCTCTCCGAGCACTTCTTAGCACTCTCCAATCTAGATATATGTAGTTCAGGTCCAGAGATACATGCCTTGTCTTGATGCCTGTTTGGTCTTTGAATGTTCCTGAAAAGTCTATTCAAACCTGCAGTTGAGGGGGGAAAAAAACCATGGGACCAAATTTTTAGAAGAATACACACTCTGTCCTCATGTGCCTGTCTTCTGTGAGATCGTTACAACCCACAGATACAGACCTACCTGCCAAGTACTTTGCTAACTGAATGACTGAGTTGATTTATCCTCCATTTTTTAAACATCTTTTTTTTTAAAAAAAAAAAAAAGGCCTTTTCTCATTTTACATACCAATATCAGTTCCCACTCCCTCACTTCCTTCTGCTCCTTCCCCATCCACTTCTCAGAGAGGGAAAAACTTCCCATGGCTAGAAAAAGTCTAGCATATCACTTTGAGGCAGGACCAAGGCCCACCCCACTATATCTAAGTTGAGCAAGGTATCCCTCCAAAGACAATGGGTTCCAAAAAAACAATAAAAGAAAAAAGCAGTTCAAGCACTAGGGATAAATCCTGGTCCCACTGCCAGTGGGGCAGCCCATAGACAAAAATAAATAAATAAGTAAGTAAGTAAATAAATAAATATAAAAAATCTATTGTACTTGGGATTTATTTGACTTCTGTGATGGCTAATCTTAGTTATCAATGACTACATCTGGGATCAGCTCAAACACTGATAGTTGGGCATGCGTCTTAACTGGTTCATTTGAGATGAGAAGACCCACCCTCAATCAGGACCATACCCTCTGGTAGCAGACCCTATAAAAGGACACAGAAGGAAGTTCTTGCTTTTTGCCCACTTGCCTTCACTCTCCCTGGCAAGTTCATCTCTCTGCATGAGGCATTACTTTGCTGGGATTAGAACCTACTTCTCTGGGATTGCAGCATAGACTGAAGACCAGGCAAGACATCTAGCCTCATGAAGTGAATGACTACTGGATTCTTGGCCTTTCTGTCAGGAGAGAGCCATTGTTGGCCTAGCAGGCCACAGCCTGTAAGTGATCCTAATAAGCCCCTCTTCAGCAAATATTCAGTTTTACCAATTTTGTTCCTTTAGAGAACTCTGACTACTACAAATGCTAAAATCTATGAGTTAAACCTGTGATCACATTTGGAGAACCTTGCTATTTCTTGTGCTGTGTTTTATTCTCTCCCATACTCCACTCCACATGATTATTTGGCTTTGAGAGCACAGAATTAGAAAATTCTTTGTTTTAAAAATAAATGAGACAATGTTTACTCATGGTAAACTGGAAAAACGCTGTGGTGGTTTGAATAGGAAATGCCACCAATAAGGTATTAGTCTCTAGTTATTGGTGCTGATTGGGGGAAATTTAGGAGGCGTAGCCTTGCTGGAAAAAGTATGTCACTAGGGAGAGCTTTGGGATTCCGTAGCCTCCATGGACCCTCGATTCCATCTTTCTGTTTCATGCTTGTATTTGAAGATGGAGACCAGCTACCTGTTCCCACTATTCTGATTCTTACAGCCACATCTCTCCACCATGCTGGACGCTCATCCCTCTGGAATAAAGTGTTATAATTCTCAATTTTATAAATTCTATTTAATTCTTTTCAACATACGCTTAGTAATCCTTGCTGTTTCTAGATTTTTTTTAAAAAGTTTTTCATTTATTTCTTTAAACATAATAGCTACATTTGCTTTCCGTACCAATGTTTGAAGTCTTTGGGGATCTATTTCTGTATTATTTCATTTCTGTTTTATGTTGCATGGTACCATATTTCCTTCTGTCCTTAATGAGATTTTTATTGTCAAAATGCTTATTTTTATTTAAAAAAAAAACTTGCTTTTGGCTGTATTGGGATGAGGGTGCCCGCTAAAGATAATGTTCATTTTTTGATGTCAAATAGATTAAGGCACTTTAGAGTTACAAAGTATTCTGAGTCACTCACAGAGGAGCAACTATTTGAGGTCTAACTAGCTGCTGAAGGTCCTCAGAAGAAATATGGTTTCTTTTCCTTGGTCTGATTATCTTGAAGAAAAATCTCCTTTCATTTCTAGCAGCTGGCAGAGAGGGAGAATGACTTAATTGGGTGGAAGGGTTATCTCTGGGCACTCCTTAATGGGCTGATGGTTTCTTATTAGACTCACTACCCTAGTGATCTTGATGCTTAGACACTTCCCATTGCACACGTCCAGTAGGCCAGAAGTTCAAAGCCCAAAGTCACCAACTTCAGTAAATGGTGTCAAGATGAAAGTAACATCCATGTTTAACCTTCTCTGAGATCTCACTGTGATGACTTAACATTTATCAACCCATCTGTGTGTACACAGGCAGGGTACTGAAACTGGCTTATATAAGCTGGATCCTAAAATGAGATTGCTAGCATCTTCTTCCAAAATGTGTTCAATAGTTGTTACCTTGAAATCTTGAAACCAAATATTCCATATTACCATAATAGTTAACAACAACAAAACAAACTAGTGTGTTTAGATTTTAGGTGACAGCTTTGAAATATTTGAGCCGATGCTTTAATATACCTATGAATCCAACATATATATTATATATGAATGTACCTATGAATAATATACCTATGAATCCTTGTGTTCTTCAGGAAGATAAGTGTAGTTATATAACAAGCACCCCCTCATTGTTACTACTGCAGAACCTTCTTTCCACCACTGTCTTCATACAACATGAATATATTCCAAATTTCTCAACTTCAGACCAGAAATGCCCTTTTCGTACTATGTATTCATTTATTGAGAACCAGACTCTCCTTTTAAAGCTCAGGTTAGCATTGAATTCACCAATTATGTCAGACTGGGCTCCATCTCATGATCTCCAATTCTCACAATCATGTAGTTACAGATATACACCACTATATTTGGCTTAGGAGTATCTCTTGTGTATTTTAACTGTATTGGATGTGGATTCCTCTCTGTATGCTGTGAATATGATTGGTTAATAAAGAAACTGTCTTAAGCCCGTGATAGGGTAGAGTAGAGCTAGGCAGGGAAAACTAAACTGAATGCTGGGAGAAAGAAGGTGGAGTCAAGGAGAAGCCATGTAGCCCCGCCAGAGACAGACACCAGAGCTTTTCCAGGTAAGCCACAGACTCGTGGCAATACACAGATGAATAGAGATGGGTTAAATTAATATGTAAGAGTTAGCCAATAAGAAGCTAGAGCTAATGGGCCAAGCAGTGATTTAATTAATACAGGTTTTGTGTGGTTATTTTAGGGCTGAGAAGCTGGGAACAGACAAGAGGCTCCTACTACATGCATTCTTCAAGAATATCTTGCAAAGTTGTTATATTACTTCTCAGTTTTTATGAAGAAACTGAGGCTATGGAAGATTATATAAAGTGATCAATTATAAATGATTGGAAATGGATGACAGCAAGTTTTCACCTTAGAAGCTATGCTGTCTCCATGAACTAGCCACATCTTTTTTTTCTCACTTATTTTTTGCATGCTGAGGATTGAACCCAGGATGACACACCTCCAGAATTATAATGTAGAGCCAAGGTTTGAATCCTTGTCCCACAGAGGTTCATGTGCTTTAGGTATATTTCCAGTATAGAATGCTAAGGTGAAACGGGTTAACATGGGTCTTACCAACCCAGACCTGGATTAGTTCCTTGTTCCTGAGAGGATAAGCTATTGTAAGGGCAATTTCACCACCTCCCTTTCTGCCTTTGTAACACACACACGCACACGCACATGCACATACCATTGCAATGCCATCTTCCATAAGACCCTCACAAGAGCAGAGCAAACAATGATGGCATGCTATTAATATTAAGTATTAAACTTCCTAAACTGCTAGCTAAATAAACTTCTTTTTAAAATAAAGTATCCAGCCTCAGGTAATTTTTTAAAACAGAAACACAAAATGGACTGTGACGAGTAGCTTGGGAATTGTACTCAAAAGGAGAATATATTCATTGGATCTCTATCTCGCACTGAGCCCTAAAATTTCTTGGATTTTATTACATGTAAGATAGTCTTTTTGTTGTTGTTGTTGTTCATAACTAGCCTCCCTTCAATCATACTTGAGTTCTGCTAATGAAGTAATTTAGGGGCTGCTGCCCTTAGGGAGCCTCAGGATGAAGCAGTCTCCTCAAAGAAGAAATGATTGGGGGAGGGGGAATTTTCAAACCCAATCCTACTCTGTAAGGAAGGGTGAGGAAGAGTGGCTGGAGATTGGGCTCAGTACAAGCTCCTGAACAAGTAGATTCCAGAAGTTCCCAACTGGCAAAAAGAGCAAAATAACTGGAGGCTGAACCTCTCTGAGAAGCAAGAAAGCTCTACCTCACATCCTTTGCTCAGCACCTCCAGTCCCTTCTATTCTTCCACATTTTTATTCCTGGCCAATAATGTTTATATTAAACTGGAAAATGTAAGTCAACTATTGACCTAAATTCCTTGAGCCATTCTAGCAAGATCTTGAACATGAAAAATAGGTCATGGAAATTCCTAATTTGTAGCTAGTTTGAAACTCAAGGCCAGGACATGAAATTAGCATCTAAAGTGGGGACTGAAACTTTTTTGATTTGAGGGACTTGTCACTGACTATAGACAGTCTAAATCAAATTTGATTGAACTGAATTATTAGATACCTAGGTAGTACCCGGAGAACTGGTTGTTGATGTGGAAAAAGACAGCATGATGAAAGTTATGATTTGAATGCCATATTTTTGGCAGAATATATATCATCAAATAAATTATAAAAAACGAATAGTAAGTAAGCATTTTTATTTTATTTTATTTTTCCTTTTATTGAAAATAGATTTTTTTTCCTCCAATAATATATCCTGATTATGGTTTTCTCCCTATCCAATTCTCTCCTTTTCTCTTCAACTCTCCTCTCATTTGGATCCATCCCCTTTGCTCTCTCATTAGAAAATAAACAGGCTTCTAAGGGAGCATAACAAAATATAACAAATAAAAAAGTAATACATCTGATGAATTGGAAAAAAATAAATAAAAGAGAATAAAATCCCTAGAAAAGGTATAAGAAAAAGAGACCGACTTGTTCACACACCCCATAATCCCATAAAAACACTAAACTGGAAGCCATAATATATACACAAAAGAACTATAGGATAAAAAGACAAATATACATATACATAACATTAAAATTAAAGAATAATAAGCTACATTTTTAAAATGAAATGTAAAAAGGAAAAGCAGTAACCTGATATGAGACAAGGAACCGCCAAGGATGCCTTAAAGTTTTTTTACTATTGACGTCTACTGCTGGGAATGCAGCCTACCCTTAAGAGTAGTTTGCTTCCCAGGTCTTCCCCTCCAAACTTCCCTCCCCTAATTCATTTCTTTAACCCAGCTCCCCACTCCAGTAGTCCATTCAAGCTAAGGAAGCAAGTAGGTAACTGCAGATCTTCACCTCTCTCGCTGCTCCCACAAGTCCAGTCTCCAGCTTTATAGCAGGCCACCTGCTGCAACGTCTTCACATTCTCTGTTCCCCATTCCTGGAAAACAAAGAAGGTTCTGGGGGAACATCTTGCTTTTTCTCCCACCTTTGGACTCCCTTACACCCACCCAGCACATCCCCATTCCTAAGTGTCATCTCTCAATATCCAGAAAGACATTTTACCTGGAACCCCTCACATCTATAACATATTCAATCCAATTTCTCTGGCTCATAAATTTGATCTAAAACTAATATTTGGTCATTATAAACATTATTAAACTTTCTTTCCTTCCCTACCAGAGCCTTAGAAGAACTTTCTAGACCCCTCCAAAGAACTACAAATTGGAAAGCCTAGTAAGATGGTTCATGACACCATTCTCTTTAATTCATTATATTTAACCATTGCTGTTGAAACCTTATAGATACAGGCTGGCAAGTGTGTACTGGTTTATTGTGAACTTAATGTACATTTATAATCTTCACACTACAGAAAAATAAATTCTGGATTTCCAACAATCAGTTGGGCAATGATTTACTTAGGAAAGCAATCTGGTGCTGCCTCTAGTGAGATGAAGCAGGGGTGCTTACTGACTGAAGTGTACACTGTATAGGTGTGTGTGTGTGTGTGTGTGTGTGTGTGTGTATTATACAGTTCTGTATTTCTGTGTAAATTCCTTTGTTTGAATGTTTTCTACATCTTCTAAATCTGGGGTGTATTGTGGTTGGTTCCTTCTAACTAGAGATATTGCTCAATTAAAATTTGAACAGTTCTTTGAAATACAGTAGATGCTAAGACAATCTGCTTTCAACACCTCAGATTCTTACAAGATGTTTGATTCAATCATTAGACTTTTGATACACATTACACTTACATAAGGCTCTCAGAGTTCCATACTTCAGTCTCTCTTTGTTTTGTAAGATTCTGAAGGAGGGAAACTTTCCTCTGGATCTTTCATTGAAACCTTTGTCTGGATATGCAACATTTGTGTTTCAAAACTTCCATTGTCTTTGGAGACAGTATGGCAGAACTATTTTGATACCTAAGAGTCTACTTGTCTGTCTATTGGTTTGTCTACATTTTTAAAAATAAGCTGATGAATTTGAAGAGCTTCCTATTGTGGTTTCAGAGTTACATTTCTAGATCCTTGTCTTTTTCAGTTTTCTCTCCTATGTTTGTCTTTTCCCCAAGGCCTCAATGGATGCTGCCTTTGCTCTTATCATTATGTCCAGACATACTTCTTTCTGCCTGGGCTTGTCCCCTGGAGTTTCCTTGCTATACTTCTGTTGCTTTTCTCATCGTATAGGTAATAATATGTCATTTCCTGATCTCTTAAAAATTCCCCTGTAATTTTAATTATCCACCAGTCCCTTATACACCAGGTAAAGAAAGAAGAAAGGTGAGAGATAATCTCCTCTTCTCACAAATCAGTTATTACCTACTAGATGTAAAACACAACCCTAGGCTCTCTGTTGTCATCTCAAAATTTATAGGTTTTTTTAAAAATGTGTGTGTGTGTGTGTTCATAACAGACAGATGTCCAGAGAACAAGAAAGTTTTTGGTTCCCTATAGTTAGAGTTGCAATCAATTATAAATTACTCCATGTGGGTACTAGGAACAAATTTGAGTCTTCTGGAAGCGCAGTAAATGCTCTTAAGGGCTGAACCTTCTCTCTATCCTCCAGTCCAGTTCTCTCCGCTGTTTTCCTTGTTCTTTTCAGTTTAATTATGATATGCTCTTGTATTGGCATTTCCCAATATTAAGAGGTGACACCTTATTTATAGAGCCTTGGTTCCCAACTAATAGCTTTTATTTTAGTTTAATTTCCACTGGGATGTTGATACCATCAAATTTAAACTTGGCTTCCCTTCTTTTACAGAGATATATGCCAACAGGTTTTCAATGAAATGAGCTCTTACTTTGCTCCTCTGACCATATTTTATATGTGACCTTTAAATTCTTGATGACTTCCTTCCCTTTCAGGTACAATTTTATATATGAATCATGAATGCTTATCCAGACTGCCTAGAAAATATTATTAATATCTAGCCCTACAACGATTTTAAATTTTTAGAAATTGTTAAGAATTACTCTATACTTTACTTGTGACATAAATATTAAAACCATGTCAATAAAATTTTCTGGTTGAATCAAATATGGTACCTAAATATAGTGTTTGAAATACACTAGTAACAATGGCAATTAGCAGATGTTTCTAGTGACACAATAATCTTGTTTATACTTCATCTTTTATGAGAAACTGTTTTAGAGCAGGGGAAATGACTCAGTCAGTAAAGTATGGGCCACGTAAGCATGAGGATCTGAGTTCAGATTCCAGCACCCACAGAAGAACCAAGACATGGCAGAACACCTATATAATCCCAGAATGAGGGTGTGGTGACAGACAGGTCCCTGGTGCTCAGATAACCTAGCCAAATCCATGAGTTCCAGGTTGAGTCAGGGAATCTAAAAAGTAAGGTAGAGATAAATAGATTAAAACTTTAGAACATCAACCACTGTCCTCCACCCTAAGGCACACACATCCACCTGCCCACACAAACGTGTAAACTGCACTACAGTGTGTGAGAAAGAAGCAGAGACAAGAGAGAAAATTCTTAAAGATTGTTTGTACAATTCTACTTACTTGTGTAAGATTTACGTTCTGGACCTGAACTATACAAGTCTAGATTTGTGCCCATTTTTACAAGTGAGCTATTTCTTTAGTCATCTTCTTATCTGATTAAATTCCCAAATCTCACCAAGTGTGGTGGTGCAAGTCTTTAATCCCAGTGCTTGATCAGCAGAGGCAGGCAGATCTCTGAGTTCTGGATCAGCCTAGTCTACATAGTGAGGATCAAGATAGCCTACATAGTGAGACCTTGTCACAAAAATAAGTAGATAGATAGATAGATAGATAGATAGATAGATAGATAGATAGATGATAGATGAATAGAAAAATAAATAGACAAAGATAGATAGATAGATAGATAGATAGATAGATAGATAGATAGATAGATAGATAGATAGATAGATGATAGATGGATGGGTTGATTGATTGATTGATTGATAATAGATAATAAACAAAATGGAAAATTTCTATCTCATTATCTTAGCTTCTTTTCCCATTGCTGTGATACAGTACCTTAATATTTTAGGGAGGAAAGGTTTATCTGGCTTACAAGGTTGTACTCTATCATTACAGAGAATTTAAGGCATCAGGAACTTGAAGAATCTACTCATGTTACATCCACAGTCAAGAGCAGAGAGCAGTGAAGCAATGCATGTATAGCAGTACTCAGTTTGTTTTTTCCATTCTTTTTTTTAAAAAGATTTATTTGTTTATTCATTTGTTCATTTATTTATTTATTATGTATACAGGGTTCTGCCTGCATGACAGAAGAGGGTACCAGATCTCATTATAGGTGGTGTGAGCCACCATGCGGTTGCTGGGAATTGAACTCAGGACCTCTGGAAGAGCAGCCAGTGCTCTTAACCTCTGAGCCATCTCTCCAGCCCACTTTCTCCATTCTTACATGGTTCAGGATCCCTGCCCAGGGAATAGTGCCACTCACAATGGGTGGTTCTTCACACTTCAGTTAATGTTATCAAGACAACAGAAAAGACCATGGGCCAAACTGGATAATCACTCATTGAGACTCACCTACCAAGTGACTCTAAACTGTGACAAGTTGACAAACAAAACTGGTCATCACAATTATTTTTGTTGCCGTTTTGTTGCACAGATTAAAATATAGCATAACTAATAAACTGGACATAGCAAATTCATTCACTTTCTTTATGACCTATATAGATCACTGGGTATTCATTAACACCACAGCCACTGGTATTGCTTTAGAAGAACTGAAAGGACTGGATCAACTCTGAAAGGTGTGTGGGATATAATGTTGCCCAGACATGATGGTGATGAAAGTCAGGGCACTGTGCCTGGGGACACATTCTCACATCAAGAATCTGCTTCACTACTTACTGGACTGAGGACATTTTACAACCAACTTAACTTTATAAGCTTCTCCTGTTGAACAGTAGCTTAAGGACACTGTTTTTATAGTATTATCAAGTAGACTAAAGGAGATAACATATGTGCAAAGGTGTCTTGTTTGAACAATACTCTATAAATTTAAGCAATGATCATCATTTCATTAGAGAAGCCTTGGCAGGCCGATTCTTATAAAACTGCGGCTATTTAGGAAAGGAGGGTAAATACGTTGTATGCAATTGTTCTATTATTTAAATCTCTTCACATTTGAACATCGTTCCGCAATCTGGTAACTTCTGGTTTGCAGCCTAACATCCTGCAACTGAAGTACCACTTGCTTGCGTTTGGTTCCCATCTGTGTCTTCTAGGCTGCAGAATAACATCTTTGTGTCCTTCTTCCCTACCAAGGTGTGACTGCATGTTTGAGAGGAGTCTTTGAATGCATATCTCAACTTTATTACTTCTTGTTGACCATATCTTTGTTTTACAGCTCTGTGTGATGAGAAGGCATATATGAATTAATCAATAATAATTAATAAGCCTGTGACTGTGACATATGCTCAGTACAACCAAGTCCCACAGGGCAACACACGCAGCGTGTTACACGTCTGTCACAATATGTGGTGATTTATGTACATAAGTTCTAAATCATCATCAATCTTCATTTCAAGGAATCGCATATTTATAAAATGAAGTAAGTCAGCAGTTAATACCTCTTCTGTCATTGACAGTGACGTTTAAAGCAATCCTGTATCATTAGATACATATAACATATTAGATACCATAGCTCATCTCACATTGCATGCCAGATACATAAAATAAGATGGAAACAAAATAAGGTACTTATTTTTTTTAAGCATGGCATACGTGGGTGGGTGGGTGGGGTGGCATGGAATACATTTCTTCTTTATGCCAAACAAAACACACAATAAACAATAATTAAGAGGGCAATTTGATGATCTACTGAGGGATTTCAGAAGGTCTGTTTCTCATTGCCACATCTTTGAGATACACAAAATCTCTCTGTGTGTTTTAATTACTGAGACTTTATAGTATTCATTATAATAAATTATTTCAGCTCTAATGTTAAAACAAAGATGTAGCACACAGAGTAAAATTAAGCAAAGGTCCAAATGGGATATTATTAAAATGTCAAAGTGGGTAAGCAGATGGGGTTTGCATGGCTCGGTGGCTTAGTCACCAAGTCCCATTACCTTAGGGACTCTGGTGAAATCTAGTCTCAGTAGAATGATCAGAAAGTAAAAATAAAGAATGTAGGTAGAAGCAAATAAATAATTTTATGTTCTCATCTAAACCGAAAGGTCTTTATTTGTTTTTGTCTTTCTTTAATCACAGGCTTCAAGATTACAAGGTTGCTACATTTATTTCTTTTAGAGCTGTGCCCCCCCATACATCTTCTCTAAAGTTGTATGAATAAAAATTTGGGGCAAAATTGAAAAGTATCCAGATTTGTCAAGACCATCTCACAAGTGAGAGGGGAGATGGGGGGGAGGGGATAAGTGAGGGATTCAGAGGCTGGATCTAGGTGTATGCTCTCCTCTGCAGCTGCAGCAGGCAACCTGGAAATGCAGGGTGATGCCAGTCAAACGCAGGGACTCTTTTCCTGTCTCAGACGAAGAAATTAAAATAGTTACTGTCCTTCATCCTGGCCAGCTCTCTAACACTATCTACTCTTCAGCAGGAAATTGATCTGTAGACACCTGCGCTTCCTCCTGACTTTTACAAACAATTTTGATGTTTGCCATGGCTCTACAGGATTGCATGTGTCAAGTCCCAGAGCTGGGCATGTTGGCAAAAAGCTGTCATCCCTGTTAGGAGACAGAATCAAGAAAACCAGGAGTTCGCCGGGTGGTAACAGTTCACACCTTTAACCCCAGAACTCGGGAGGCAAAAACAGGTGGATCTCTGTGAGTTCAAGGTCAGCCTGGTCTACAGAGCAAGTTCCAAGACAGGTTCCAAAGCTGCAAAGAAATCCTGTCTCAAAAAGAAAGAAAGAAAAAAAGGAAAGAAGGAAGGGAGGGAGGGAGGGAGGGAGGGAGGGAGGGAGGGAGGGAGGGAGGGAGGGAGGGAGGGGGGGAGAAAGAGAGAGAGAGAAAGAGAGAGAGAGAGAGAGAGAGAGAGAGAGAAAGAAAGAAAGAAAGAAAGAAAGAAAGAAAGAAAGAAAGAAAGAAAGAAAGAAAGAAAGAAAGAAAGGAAGAAAGAAAGAAATCCAAGAGTTCCATCCAACTCTGACTTCATAGGGAGTTTCAGCCTATGCCTTATCAACTAATTGATTTAATAGCCTCAGAATCTGTACTAACTCGTAAGATAAAGAATAAGAACCTATATGGTGCAGGAAAAAGTAAACTGTGTGGAAAGTCTTTGCCCTACATCAAATAAAAGTGCCACTCAAACATTACATCATGAAAAAGAAAAGTACTTGACACTGATTTGTAAAGGGTGCTTGTGAGCGATGCTATGGCAACAGCTCCAAGAGCTCTCTACTATATGAAAAATGCAGATTCCACACGGAAGCAGCTACAGGGTAACCGTGGACCAAGTGTAATTCCAGACACTGAAGTCACAGAAAGCTAACAATCCAAGACCAACAATGTCCTGTGCTCATGGAACGACAGAATTCTGCTATGCTTTTATTGCTGTTTGGCTCCGTTTGTTTTGATTTCTTGGTTGGTTGGCTAGTTGGTTGCTTGGGATCAGAGATATGTTACATGTAAGTCTTGACTTTCTTAGAGTGACTTCAAGTTTCACATGGTGATCTACACCTGCATAATCCTGACATTCCAGAGACTGAGGCAGGGGGATTGTGAATCTGAGGTCAGCCTGGACATCATAGTAAGAGAACTGCCTCAAAAAAGACAAAAATAAAAGTGTGGTCTTTGAGAACTTCTTTGAGGAGAACAGTGCTATGTGTGTATGTGTATATGTGTGTGTGTGTGTGTGTTGTTTCCACACTGTTACAATACATAAGTAGTTAAATTTTCAAATAGATGATAACAAATAGAATCAAGACGCTGAAACACAGGACTAAATTGAAAGCAGAAGAAAGCTTCTTGTTGCTACACTGAGCCAATTATACTATCATAGTTTCCTTACTACAAGACTAATAAGAATCCACAAGTGCCCAGAGCCCTAGGGATTTGAACATGCCTGGTGAAAATTAGAAATCAATAGGAGGCTATAATCACAAGCCCATGGCATCGCTTTCACTGGGGTAAAAGATGGCTGGCTCACAAGAACTGCTTCCTGGAGGACCAAGTGACGCTTTGTGTCCTCAGCACATTCTCACTGCTCCTGCCCTGCAAGTGCCCGGCTTTTCTTTCACTTTAGCTGTTTGGTCAGTCATTTCTTTAACACAGCTCTTGCTATGAAATATTATGTGTTGGTTAAATGTGGATCAGATCCACCCAAACTAAAAACTAACCAGGTTGGCCAAGATGCGGCTGTCTCCCTGGACACTGTGGGACGGTGTTCTTCGTAGTTCACTAAAAACAAAACGGGAACGTGGGTGGAAGAGTATATAGATCTTCCTGGGCTTGTTCTAAGGGATGCTTCATAAAGAGTCTCCTTCCAACAGTCATTTGTCTCACACTCAGGTTCCTAGCCAGTTGCTCTCATCTCTCCCTAGTCCTCTGAGGAGTTTGAATGAGAAATGTTCCTGAAAGGCTTGGATGTCTGAGCCTTTGATCCCTAGCTGGTGGCGCTGTTTGGAGAGATTTAGGAGATGCCGCCCTGCCGGGAAAGTATGTCACTGGAGGTGGCCTTTGGGAGTTTAAACCCTGCCAACTTCCAGCGGTCTTCTCTCCGCTTTGTTCTTGCAGTTGAGGATGGAGATGTTTGCTCTGACACCTGCCGCCATTCCTCCACTCTTTTGTGATAGACTTCTCACTCTGGAACTGTAAGCTAAAGCAAGCTCTGACTTGCTCAAGTTGTCCATGGTTGTGGCATCTTATCTGAGCAATGAGAAAGCAACGAACTTAGTCTTTAAGCCTCCTGCTTAGTCTTTAAGCCTCAGAGGTCCCCAGCCATTAAGAGCTTACAAAGCCCCGCCCCCAACTCCACGAGATTCCTTTCCTCCCCGATATCACCTCTGTACTCTTCTGGAGTGTTCTCTGCTCCCATTGAGATTATTTCAAGATGTCCCAGAAGGCATCCTCAAGAGGTCATTTGTACCCTTTAACCTCTGTTTGTTGGACTCCACCCTACTATAATAATCCCTTCACAAGCACTGACCTCAGACTCTCCAGTCCGCTGCCCTGGGCATAGGTCCCCAGCCTTGGTCCATTTTATAAAGCTCATGTCGTCTCACAGGGGAGTGTTCTCCCTCCTACCCCTGTCTTTTGACTCCTCCAGAGTGTGGCAAGAGCTCAAATCTTTCCCTTCCAATTGTAATCCCAGCCCCCCCCCAATTCATCTTTGGAAGCCCCCTCCCCTGAGCCTGCCAAAGCTTGACCCCCTCCCCAGGAAAGGTCAAGCCATTTCCACAGGCTATTTAAACTGTGCCCCAGAAAATAAACACAGTGGTCTTTCCTTTTCCTCTGAGGTGATCGTGTTGGCTTTTGGTTTCCCCCTCGAGCCACCGGAGAGCACAGACATCCCATTAAACCTGGATATCTTTTAATTTGGTTTGATTTGGTCTGATTGGGATTGTTTGTGTCGGCGGAGAGGCTCATTTTTTAGGAATACTCCTAATACCATTTCATTTCCCTTCCCCCACTCCACACTGCCTATTAAGTTATTTGTATTTTCTAGGGAGAGGAATATATGATAGGTGATGTAGGAGCCTAACCTGGCTTCCTATAGCTATGCATAAAGTGTATAAATCATTTTGCACAATACTTATACTGGATTTTCTATCTACTCTACAAGATTTCCACTTGAAGTTGGGAACATTTTGAAGAGGTAATACACTCTTTGAGCATCTGAATTTAGATGCTCAAGTTGAGTACCAGTAGGAATTTCTTTCACATTAAAAGGTAAGTCCTAGGAGAGAGGAGTTGTGTTTATCTTGTGCTCATATTTTACAGGAATACAGAGTTGATGAATAATTGATAGATAAATGAGTGAGTGAATTAACACATGAGGGCAATATGTTTTCTAAAGCAAGAGTCCCATGTGACCCAGACTAGTCTTCAACTTACTAAGTAGCCAAGGATGACCTTGAACTCTTGATCATCTAGTCCCTGCGTATGGAGAGCTGGGATCACAAGTGTGTACACCATGCCAAGTTTATGCAGTCAGTGCTGAGAACTGAACACAAGGCTTCATCCATAGGAGGCCAGCACTCTACCCACAGATCTACATTCCCAGATCTACAAATGCCATTACTAAATTAGTAAGCTAGTACTCTGCTGAAGGCACAAAGTAAGAACAAATAAATTTTGAGGCCAGGGAAGGGAAATTTCTCCAACACTGGAGGATCCACCAGGACGGAGACTCACTTTGTCGCACAGGGCTTGGGGAGGATTGGCAGCTTGTTGAACTTGGTGTTGATTGTGTGGGACACTGGGTCAGAGTATCAATACAAATTTGCTCTGTTCTTCCCAGCTTAAGGGAAAGAATAGTTAGGAAGCTGCCATTGTAGTAGCTTGATTTTCTCATCTCATGATAAACTCCCGACCCAACATCTTAGAAGCAGGACTCATTTCACTCAGAGTTCCAACCCATTATGGTGGAAGGGGCATGGTGGCTAGGAAGAGACACAGGACAAGGGACCCAGTACAATTTCCAAGGTTTCAACCCTAGTGGCCGCCTTCCTCCAGGCAGATCCTACTTCCTAAGTTTCCACCACTTTCCAAAATAGTTTCCTACGCTGAAGGCCAAGGGTTCAACACATGAACCTTTGGAGGGTCTTTCAAATCCAAGCTGTCACAACTATGGAAGGAGAACTTTGAATGTTAGCCTCTTAAAACGTAGAACTTAGAAAACTTTGAGGGCCTTGCAGAAGTCTACCTTTGCAGCTACCAACATTTCCTCTCCAGTCCAATGTTATCACCAACACCATTTCACCACCCCTGTTCCTCTTGGAAGCAGAATTTTACACTGGGCAGCAAGACACCAGCAGGGCAGCTGTCTGCTGGTACAATTTGCAGGGAAAGCCCAGAAGGGGAAGGAAATATGTCAGTCTCTCCAACCCTTTACCAGGATGGGTCTGCTAGTAAATTGCTTCTTCCAGAAAAGCCAGCTTGGCAAACGTGTTAGTTTCACAGTGCTTGAAAAGTTGGACCCAGGACCTTCTGCATGCTCTGCCACTGAGCTACCCCCGAAGCTTGACTCCCAACACCGTGGCACCAGTTCAGCCAGCAAAGATGGGACCCTTTCTTTTAGTTAATGAGGAAGGTCATAGGAGGACCTGACATATTGAAACAGCACCTACCACAGCATTGGGGTTTCCCTGCTTTCTACAGACAAAAGACTCTCCTTTATTTCTCTCTTCCTAAGGAAACTCAACTGTGTCCATCTTCTCTCTTATGAGAGCAACATAGGATCAAGGAATCATAGGTCAAGCTACAGCTTGCAGGGAGGTGTAATTAAAAGATGTCGCATATTTACCAACTGGCTAACCTGTAGCCCAGCATATGGGGCTTGAAAAAAAAAATTCCTCACTCTGCTGAAGGATTCCTGCTGCCTGCTGAGAAAAACTATGTCAGCCTGACAGCGCCTGGCTTAATTACTTTAAACTTAAAATAATTAATAAGTTCTTCATTTTCCAACAGGAGTGCACTTAACACTGCCCAATAAAATAATTCATAAACTGCATAACTTGGGGCAGCAGGGAGGAGGGTTTTAGGATTCTCTCCTCCTCTGTAACTTTGAGTGATTTATCTGACTCATGGTGTTTTCTAGCTGAGTCTCCCACAGGAACGTGTGTCCCATCATGCCGTTTCTCCAGGCAAACCCAATGCTCCTCGAATGCACTGGAGAAAGTCTCAGAATCTCTCTCTCTCTTTCTCTCTCTCTCTCTCTCTCTCTCTCTCTCTCTCTCTCTCTCTCCCTCTCTCTCTCTTCTCTTTTGGCTAATGGTTCTGAGCTGTGGGCTTCCGTGAAAATGGTGTAAGAAGGTTTTCATCTCCAAACCTAAATATTTGCTTTTAAAAATATTCAAGAAGAGATTGGAGGAAGGTACTTGAGTAAAAAGAAAACTGTGTGCCAAGGAAAGGAAACTCAGAGACAGAGAGGGTACAGTGCTGAAGTGTAGTGGTGGTGGCAGCCACCAGCAGTGTGGGAAGGGGACCAGCCTTTCACCCTTCTTTGGTGGGTCTTCACTTAAGGTACCTGCTTAGAGGCAATCTGGATGTGCAAGACAGCAAATGAACTTTAAAACCTATTGAAAGAGACGCTACTTGGTCTACATGTGGATTTCTTTCAAGAACAGACACTTTATCTAAAAATGCCCATCCTGTTTTTGATGTCTACTTCCAAAACAAGCAGTGGGTTATTCTTAGCACAGATACATTAAGAAGTCTGAGGCCTTCACTGGGGACAAACTGAAGGAATACACTAGGTTCTAATTTGTTGGCTCTCAAACCTCACTGTGTACATGACAGTCACCTCAGAGGTAGTGCAAAGACATAGGGCAAGACCCCACCTTAAGACACTCTTATAAAATGTGACTCAGGATTCACATCTTGAGTATCCACACCGGTGCTCTGATCAAGTCATCATGATGTTGATATAAAGGTGGGTGGAGCCACCTGGCTGCGACCAAGGAGCCAGAAAAGGGAGCATGGACACTCGGTGGGTAAATGCCATTTCACCCTGCTCTCCAGGCCTTATAATAACCAAAGACTCTCTTCCTCCTTTCACCTCACCATCATCTTCTATACGGTCAGGGGCGAGGAGGACCCAGTGGGGCCTAGTTGAGAACCTACCCCTAGATTATCAGGCTCTCTCCTTATTGGTCCTTACGTCTCACCTAATCTCAACCAAGGGGAGAAATTTCTAACTTATTTTAAAGCTTCATTTATTTTTAAGTGTGTGTGTAGTGTGTGTGTGTGTGTGTGTGTAGTGTGTGTGTGTGTGTGTGTGTGTGTGTGTGTGTGTATACATGAGTACAGGGACAAACTTCAGTAAGAGGGTGTAAGATCCACTGGAGGTAGAATTACAGTTACTGTGAGCTTCCTGATGTGGGTGTTGGGTACTAAACTCAAGTCCTCTGCAAAAGTAGAACTTTCTCTTAATCATTGACCCTTCTTTCCTGCCCCAGGAATCTCTAAGTTTGACAGATCTACATATTAATAATGAGTTTGCCTCAAATGCACCATTAGCATCAGTAGCACAGTTAATTCTCTGAAATTTGATGGTGTTAAAATTTGATCAGAATAACTGTGATGGTTAAAGTTATATTTTAAGCTTAAATTACTGTGCTTACAAGTCCTGTAAAACAGAAATGCCTGTAACCTTGTAACTTATAAGCCCCACTACCCCAAGGACATATAACTTCCTGGAATCTGGAAGCAGATCAAACAGCTGGGGGCTGTTGCTCACATATGATAAAAAGTCATGTGTTTTCACTTCTGTAAACTAGTTTGATTGCCCCATCTTCACAGAGTGTGTACTTGATCACATATAGGCAGGAGATATGTAAGTAGAAAGTTCATCAGGATGTATGCTTTCCCCTGATTGGACGAAGATGTGATGTAGGTAGCCTTGTGGATTTTGCTTTTATAAGCCTCTGACTGATGTGATTTAGTGCCATACTCTGGGAACCTCGGGTGTGGACAGGGCCAGTGTCCATCGTCCTGGCCACTATTTAGTAAAGCTTGCTTCAAATGTGGCTCCAAGATTGTGATAGTGGTCTTATTCTCACCTGGTGAGTTTAAGTTAACCTTTAAAAACCAGTTACCAGCCTATCTCGACCCTTGTGTAAGTGCAGGATTCCTCAAATAAACACTGGTCACATTTCTGAATGGCCAGTCAGAGTTTTAACTGTCTTAGAAGGACTGTAGGCCAACACCATGCAAAGCATTGCAAGTGAACTCATCGTCACAGAAAAGCAGCTTCTGACCAAAAAACAGTGGACAGTAAATAGAGCTGCAGTTGCTTTGCTGTTATAATTTCGCCCAGTCTTCCCTCTCCAGGACTCAGATAAGGTTAGGGTTATTTGGGGGGATTTGGAGCTGTCCCTCTCTGCTGAGACTTACCATGCTTTCCCAAGGCAGAGAGAAGAGAGGAAAACGCACAATGCCCCCTCAAATCTACTGCTCAGATGTGGCATGAAAGGTAGTCACATGACCCATCAGAGACAAATTCATCCTCCTCGGAAGCACACGCTAGAAGCTCCATGGACACTGGTGGAGAGGTATAATATTTTTATAGGAAGAAAAGAGAATATTTAAGAACAAAACACTCTACCACAGTAAGTAACCAGTACTGAATCTTTCTCATCTTAATGTCCCAGGGGCCTAGCACAGGTGTCCAATGAATATTTATTAAATTACATTGAATATTCATTGTATTGGATGAATATATCATTTCGGTGTGAGTCAGTCATCTGAAAGAAAGAGCAGCTTATCATTTACCACCTCTAATATCACCAAATGGTATTTTTTTAAAAAAATACTATTCTAAAGATGCTATGTATAACTAGCACTTATCTGGGCATTCTCCAGATGACAAAAGATTTTATTGATTACTTTTCATGGTTTAACAAAATAATAAAGAAAAAGAATGGCAACTTTTTTGAGAGGCACTAGTCTACAGACTCGTTTATTAACACATAAACAGGCATTTTTAGAATTTAGCTGATAATGTCAATCAAACCGGGGGGGGGGGGGGGGGGGGGAGAACACTTGTGTTTTTGAACCTTGTCTCTGAAATATAAAATTGTATTTCTTCTAACGGAAACACTCTTAGGGGAAAACATCAAAAATAACATGTGAAGATATGAACAGTTCCTGTGCATAACGAACCCAGAAATTAGAAGTTGACTGGTGTTTGTTCGTTTTCAGGGCGGTCACTGAAATAGTTACAGGGGTAAGGTACAAAAGAAGATTCCGCGTTGAGCCTGGATGGACTCCAAATATGATAAAAGTTGGGGCTATGTTTGGACAAGGGCGAGTTATGCTGCTGGGGCTCTGCCAGCCTCTTCTAGGGACGTGGTCTGAAGACGTGCTACCCCGTATCACAGAAATCTCTCATTTTAATTTGCAACCATTTCAGCCGCTTGTTACGGACCAATTCACACATCTAGAAACCAGCTTTTTCTCTCCCCCCACCCCCCAACCCCCGACACCGGTGTGCTGCACATTACAAGAATCAAGACTAACACCTTTATCCTGGAAAACAATGCAAACCCCTCCTAATTGCAACTGGAAATTGTAGCCAAGTTATCATTTGTGCTCAGCGAGTTTGTGAATTAATTCATTATGCCGTTCAAATCCCGGAGTCTCTTATCGCAGGCCCCTTTGAAGACTCCTTGCATGAACGGTGGCTGTCCCTTCAGCTGCCAACCTCAGGAGCTGGAGGCAGCTGAGAAGTGAATCCTTGAACTGAGAAATTCCACCTGGGGGAGGAAATGCAGCTTTGACTTGCAAAGAGTGCATGGGGAACCCAGCGTAGCTATTCAAGAACCAGCCAAATCATCGATCCAGAAAGCCCTGATGAAAGTCAATGCCGACTCCAGCTCAGATCACAGTCAGGCTTAGAGGAAAAATGCTGTCGGTAATGATAGCCCTGTTCTCTGACCACCGACAAGACGAAGGGATCAGTTGTGCCTTATGTGGCAGAAATCTCGTGCAAACACTAACCTGAAAATAGCAATCGGTAAAGCCAGGCAAACCCCTTGTTTTGAAATCCCTTTTTAAATATATGTGGCTCGTGCATTTAAACTTAGATGTTACCTTAGAGAAAAAAGAGGCCAGATCGCTGATTAAAAGAATATTTATTTTCTGTGCCACCACAAGCCTCATGCATTTGCCTGGCTGCCAAGCGGTAATTAATTTGCTAGTGTGCACTGCCTGTCCCCAGATTTCCGTGGAGCCCCACTCGTATTTCTCATTAAAATGGATCCTGAAGGCACTTTGTTATTGTTTAGTCTCTGAGAAATATTGACAGTGGTTTTCTTTTTTCCCTTCATCAACATCATTGTTTCATAAATGCTAAGCCAAGAAAAAATTTTTGCTCACCTTTGAAGTATTTCTTATCAATAATTCATTCAAAATCACAAAGGAGCAAAGTAGCTGGGTGGTAGAAAGCACAGCAACGTTAGGAAAATCACATCTGCTTTTAAATCATCATATTACTGAAAAAAAAAAAACCCTCTTAGAAGCAACAGCAATATCCACAAGCCCATGCCTGGCTCTTTGTGTGTGTTTCAGGCTGTCTTTTAACTCAAGCTTGGGAATAGGAGTCGGGGGGTCCCTGTTCTGTCAGTATCAAGATGATGGTACTAATATTTAGTTCATCGTCTATGTTATTGATATTCCTCCTGAAAGTTTAGGGCACCCATGTGGTATTTAACTAGACCTGGTGCATGGATAATTGTTCTTAATATAGAGATTGCAATGCCTGCCTTTTAAATTTTTTTTATTTTATATGTTTGTATGTAGGTGTTTATGTACTTGTGTGTGTGCGCAGATGCATGTGGGGGTATGTACACACAGGGTGCCTGTGTGTATGAAGAGCACAGGTTGACACTTAGTATCTTCTAAAACAGCTCCTCCACACTTTTTGAGACAAGGTCTCTCACTGAATTGGAAGCTCACCTCAGGGTGGCTGGTCAAAGAACTCCATCGGCCCCTCTGTATCTCCCTCCCCAGGACTAGCATTGCAGGTACACACTGCTGAGCCCAGCTTTTTACATGGGTGCTGAACTCTGGTCCTCATAGTGGTGAGGCAAGTACTTTATTCATGGTTGTCTTATTTTTTAATGCAATTCTCATCAGGAAGGGATTATCCCAGCTCCAAAATTCAATGTATAGTTGAATCTATTGCCCCCCCCACACACACACGTTAGATTAGATTAAAAGAATGATAACATCCATGCCACAAACAATATCTAGCTAAGAAAAGAATAAAATTAAAAACAGTTACACATCTGCCAAAGATACCCTTTTCAGAAGTTGGAGATTAAAAAAAGTCAGTCTTTTGGTTTTACGTTTGGTGTCAAATGAAAAGGCCACACTATTTAGTCATTCCAATCACAGATTAAAGAAAACAGCCATTAGCCCTTTGGTTCAGATATCCTTCTCCTCTCCTCATTGATTTGGAAGTTAATAACACCAGTGGTATTCTATGCTGAGCCACGGAGTTTCAAAAATCACTGAATCTTTTTCCTGAGGTCTAAAGTGATGGGAAACGTGAAAGCGCACACAGAAAACTGGAACTTATTTCCTTGGGGTTATTAGACATCTTAGAGTCAATGTTATTTAAGAAACTACAAAAATATGAATTAAAATGTTGGTAAGGAAGCCTACTCATAAACTTAAACCGTAGAAAAAAACTTAGTCACACTTTCCAGGAATTACATGGGCACCTCCGAGTAGTCCCTCATTACTCAAAAGCAATAAAATCTCATTTAGCCTAAAATCAATCTTTAATATTACAGTAACATCTCCTCCACAGAAAATCATAGCATTGGGCAGAACTAGCTATTAAATACCTTAGTCCCAATTATTTTTATAATTCTCTTTCTTTGCCTTTAATAAATCCCAATATTTTTGTTTTTACTTCGTGAGCAGCAGCCAAAATGTTCTACATCACTTCTTTTCTGTTTCTTTTTAAATTGTTTTTTTGTCTTTAGATGTTGGTTCCTTGTGTTGTTTTGCAGACCTTGGGCTCCTACAATCAAGGAACCCATCCTCTTGCCTCAGCATCCAAAGTGGTTGAGATTACAACAGGTGTGTATGGGTAACTGAGAACGTAGCTACCAAAGAAAGTTAGATGCAGGCTAACTTTTCTCAGCTGACTGTCAGGTTTGTTCTGAATCCCCGCCCATGCCAGGCAGTGCTTAAAATCCACTTAAGGCTAGGTTTAGAACGAGCAAAGATTGTCCTGTCAACGTCAACACACATAGAAACAAAACACTCAGTCAAAGGTTTTACAAACTGGACAACACAAGCTAAAACTGAATTACATATTAACTCAAGAATAAAAGGTAAATGTCAATCAATAATCAATCCATGTCTACAAAGCAAACTAAGTCAAACAAG
The DNA here is from genome assembly GCF_982192425.1 of Myodes glareolus. NCBI lineage: Eukaryota > Metazoa > Chordata > Mammalia > Rodentia > Cricetidae > Myodes > Myodes glareolus. The sequence continues at coordinate 37,701,362 of NC_142042.1, forward strand.
TCTCCTGTGTTTGATAAGATATACGTCTATATTGATCAATTTCTTTGAGTATATGCCCTACATAATATTAATAGCGGCTACATCTCACTGCGAATCAGGTACTACTCAAGAGGACAGTCCACACTGGCTATGACAGTGCTTCTCAACCTTCCTAATGCTGTGACCCGTTAATATGCTTCCTCATGTGATAAGCCCCAACCATAAAATTATTTCCGTTACTACTTCATAACTGTAATTTTGATACTGTTATGAATACTAATGTAAATATATATATATGCAAGCCCTGTGAAAGGGTTTCTCAATCCCAAAGGGGTCATGACCCATAGGTTGAGAACCACTGATCTATGGGTTACATATATAACATATATGTATTTGTGCATGTTTATTTAAGTAAGTCAGAACTCAATCTTTGCATTGTACTTAGACATTGGTGATATCATTCTCATATTTTAGTGAGAGAAATTAAGGCTCAAAAGTATTTCCATAGACACAATGACAGGACCACAGTTTAAATTCCTGTGTGTTCCACAAACTTCATTTGGTAATAGGATTGCGAAAAACCTTAAGAATGGGACAACGTACATAAATAGAAATTATTTCTCGGCATTCTCCACAGAGAACACTGCTGTGAATTTGTACATTCAGCCTTACTTGATTCAGATCCTTTGTTTTGTGTGTTCATTCTCATGTATGTTTACCTGCATGTATGCAAGTGCACCATGTATGTTTCCTGATGGCCAAGGAGGCCAGAACAGACATTGGATCACCCAGAGCTACGTTAGAAACAGTTTTGAGCCTCCAAGTAAGTGTTAAGAATCGAAACCCAGTCTTCCGCAAGAGCAGCAAATGCTCTTAACCATTGAGCTATTGCTCCAGTCAAATTTCTTTCTCTTTTAACAACCAACTCTATTAAGAACTGCTTTTCCACTATACATTTGACTCAAATCTAAGGTTATAAGAATCGATTGATAGGGCAGATTCTTAAATCTGTTTTGTAAAAGATGTCAACAACAAGAACAATCCCTGATTAGATGCCTTTAAAATATATGGATGTTAAGGATGTGGTTCATCTGCCTTTGGTCACATGAGGGGGAAAATCCCAGTTATTAGTTGACCACAGTGGTATGAGAAGGGTGCCCCTGACTTAATGTTCCATGCACTAAGCAATTGGAAAGAAAGAGTTAAACCATTCTACTCTGTTACCCCCAGAAATTGCTACGGTGTGAAAAGTTCCCAGCATGGGGAACAGCTGCAATGAACATACAGGAATCCCCTCGGGTGCCATCAGATTAAGGAAAATATCAGATTCAGCTGGGAAACCTTGCTGAACTCACCTACATCTAGGCATCTTGCTTCCCCAGATACCCACACACTTAGCACTGCAGGTAGATGTATTCTGAGGTTTCAGGTGATACATTTCGGAAGCACTTCCTTAGTTGACTATTAAATATTTCTGTACACACAGTATCATACACTGCCCCAGCTTCTTCAAATATTTTGAATGTTAACCATTCATCTATACTCATGAAGGCTACAAAATAGAAAAAGGCATTCAGAATCATATGATAGAAGAAAGATACCGATGTGTCTTTTCTGTATCGTAGCCATGATTGAGCAACACATCACCTTAAGCATCTGGATCAAATCGGAAGTGAGAAAACAGCTAGGCAGTGGTGGCGCACGCCTTTCATCCCAGCACTCGGGAGGCAGAGACAGGCGGATCTCTGTGAGAAATGAACACTGCCGAGACACACAATTCCTGTGACACAATTTTTTCATCTTTAAGTCAGAGCAACAACAATGCCCAGTTCACAGTGCTCAGAGAGGATTAAACATGTCAGTGAGCGAAATATTTACATGTGTGGTTTACAGTTGGTCTCAATAAATTGTACCTGCGGCTTATTGTTTCCCTCAAATGGCAAATATAGAAGCCACCTTATCTATTTTATGGAACTGTTAAGAATCACATGCTGCAATGAGAGAACAGTTACTATAAAACGTGAAATTTCAGGTCTATCTTAGCTAACGGTTTCACCTCCACTATCTAAGCGTGCACAAAGAACTTGCGGCATTTCTATTGGACAAGAGCAGGCATATTTGAAGGCATTCAAGAACCAAGAATTTATTGATAATTGATATTAATTTTTGCACATAGAACTACAAATATGTATGAAGACAGTCAGATTTATAGAAGATTGGAAGGAGACTCCAGAAACTGACAATTCCAAAACAACTTGGAAAATAAAACTTCATTGTGCAACTGCTTTTGCTTTTGCTTTCTCAGTCAGATTTAAAAATAGTTTCCCTGGAACAATGCTTTTTACATTTAATTTATTTCATCTGTGAACATGTGTGCCTGGACATACATGCTCAATGGCGTGCATGCAGTAAGCAGAGGATACCTTCCACAATGTGTTCTCTCCTTCCATGATGTGTGTTCTGGGATGGAACTCTGGTCATCAGGCTTGGCAGCATGTGCCTTTACCTGATGAGCCACAGACTTGCAGCCATTTTTAATAAACTTCTCTTGATTGACCTCAGGAGAAAGGAATCATTGGTTCAGGCATGGCAACTTAGAATGAAAGCCCAGCACCATCATCAGAGAGCGTCATATCCTCCACAGGCTGAGTCATGATCTTGAAACTCAGCTTCTAGTTGCCTTGAAAAGTCAGTTGTAGAGCTACTGAGGCAGCTCAGTAGGGAGAGACCTCACCAGGAATAAAAAGGTGCTGGGTTCAGTACTGAGCATACATAGCAGTCTGGAGATGGAGGCAGGAGGATCACTATGAGCTTCTGACACAGCAGTTTGAGGTCAGGATGAGCTGCATGAGATCCTGCTTTAAAAAAGAAAAGAAAAGAAAAAGGAAAACAAAACTATAGAAGAGCCAACCTTGCTGTTTTTGCTGTTGTTGTTTTCTTTTGTTTTCAAATTTCTGACAGGAATTCTCTGTGTCTGCTGTTTAATAAACATGGTCATGTTGAAGAGCCAATTTAATGCCTCAACAACAAATTTTGTTTTCTCTTCTCTGTTTTACACATACATAGCTTAAAATTTGAAGTTCTGGCCCAGGAGATGGCACAGTGGATAAAGGGATGTGATTCAAGCCTGAGGACCTGAGTGCCCTCCTGGGACCCCAAAAGTTGTCCTCTGACCTCTACTTATACATGTGCAAATGCACACACAATGATGATAACACTATCTATCTATCTATCTATCTATCTATCTTCTATCTATCATCTATCTATGTCCATATATACATATGATGATACTATCTATGTATATCTACATATATGTATATGAAAACACATATAATCGTATATACATGAGAAAATATATAACCATATATATTTGTGTGCATGTATGTATATATTTATTAGTGTTGAGTGATGGGTTGCTTTTGCATTTAAAGACCATCTATCTATCTGTTTGTCTGTCTGTCTATCAATCCATCTATTATCTAACTACTATCATCTATATATATAAGCCTATGTATATACATATGATACTATCTATGTATATCTACATATATGTATGTGAAACATATATAATAATATATACATGAGAAAATATATAACCATATATATGTGTGTATGTGTGTGTGTGTGTGTGTGTGTGTGTGTGTGTGTGTGTAAGAGAGAGAGAAAGAGACAAAGAGAGAGAGAGAGAGAAATAAAAGTTCCCGGATACTATTAAAATGCACAGAGGTTGATGTATCAAGTTTTGTGGTTTAGAATAGCTTCTCTGAAGGTATCAGAAGGTGGACCTTGAATCCAAGTCACCTCACAGAGACTTCTTTTTTCACATTTTTATTATAGGCCCAAACATTGAAGAGCTATGCTTTCTCAAAATTTACTGAATTGGGTCTTCAAAGAAAAGGTTGTTTTATGAAGAAAAGGAACTATTTTTTTCTGATCGGAATGTTATCTAGTTTGAAGTGCACCGTTATCTCAAAATAAATGAGAAGCAGCAACAGGATCTGAATGAACACCCAAGAGATGACACTTGCTTTGAACTAAAGTGGAGGCAGAACACTGTCTGGCTAGAAGACGACACTCGGGGCTCTGCCAGTGCCATGGAGCATGGCAGGTCCCCAGCAACCAAGAAAGAGCTTTGTTTTCAAATGCCCTAGGTTCTTGATGACAATTTTACTTTCACAAGAGTCAAAAAAAAAAGAAAGCAATAACTTAAGAAAGTTGTTGCTTTGTTTTGTTTTGTTTTGGGTTGTTCAAGAGTAGCTCCACTTTTCAAATCATCTCCAAAGAGATACTTTAAAGGCCTCAACTGCTCATGCAGAAAGGATACGTGCATCTAATGACTGTCCTGACAGTGACATTGTAAGGGGACAACTTAAGGCAAAAAGTGATCATGCTATTCGATACAGGTTTTATTTTTAACCCCGAAGACCAGCGTATGAGATGTTTAGTCCACTTTTAAAATAATATCCACTGAGCTAGAGAGAGGTAGCTTAGTTGGTAAAATCCGTAAAGAACTAATTTTCATGCCCAGACCCCACTTTAGAAACTTCTGGGCCTGCGGGCTGTGCCCTTGTGACTCTAGCACTGAAGAGGCACAGACAGGTGGGTCTGGGGCTTGCTGGCCTCCATAGATACCAGGGACCCATGTGGTACTCATACCTGTAGAAAGAACACATACACATAAAGTAAATATGTAAATAAAATTTTAGCTGGGCACTTGAAGAAATAAAAGATGACTTCAAGGCCAGTCAGGCCTACAGTGAGACCCTGCATCACAAATAAACAATAAAGAATAATTCTTCTGTTCAAGGTAAAAATGACAAAACCAAACCAAACCTCTGTGACTGTGCTCAGATTAAAGTTGGGCTCCCAGCTTTTTCTGCTTCAGGAAAGAATATGTTAAAGAACGGAAAGGATGCCAATTTAAGACATCAACATTTAATTATTGCTACCAAAATTATAATGATAGGAAGAAGGCCTTCTAAAATTAGAACCCTGGATAACTATTGAGCTAAACTCATAGTCAAAAACAGTACTAAGCATTTAATTAGGCAATTCCTGCAAGGAAGGAGCTGGTGAATCAATATCATCTAATAAGCTCTTGGCCAGGGCAGAGAAGAGTGATCACAATTGCTTGCCATGTGTTTACTCTTCAGGCCTTTTATTGGGCAAGTTCCACTAAGGAACAATACAATCAAGAGGAAAGAGCAGAGACATTTTTTTTAATGGAAGAGTTCTGGCTTCAGGACATGATTTTATATATTGAAGATATATAAACCTTCTTTAGAAATTCTCCCTAACTATTTAGTTGGAGCTTCATAAGTTTGATAAATGACTGTTTTTTCTCCACCCTATTAAATAGAAAGAACAGGATGACCCGAGCATGCATGGCTTTAAAATACAGCGTGTGGATCTGTGAGCTAGCGGCTTTTCTAATTTGATTCATAGCAGTACGAAGAAGGGCTGGCTTCCATTGAAATGAGAGGGAAATACTTTAAATGAGACAGTTTGCTTCAGCATGCTTCATTTTCATTCACTTATTGATTGATTGATTGATTGATTGCTTATCTATTTGTCTTGAGATGGGGGTAGGATGCCTGCAATGACCTACGTGATGTGTGGAGGTCAGAGGACAATTTGCCACAATCAGTTTTTTCATTCTGCTATATGGGTAATGGGACCCCAACTCGGGTCTTCCAGCAGGCTAAGGCATCTTGCCAATGTTTCCTAACTTGCTTTATTGACAAGAATTCTGAATTTATGTAGGCATGTGTTCTATTTTTTTAAAAGATTTATTTATTAATTATTTATACAGCATTCTACTTGCATGTGTCCCTGCAGACCAGAAGAAGGCACCAGATCTCACTACAGATGGTTGTGAACCATCATGTGGTTGCTCGGAATTGAACTCAGAACCTCTGAAAGAACAGTCAGTGCTCTTAACCTCTGAGCCATCTCTCCTGTCCAGAATGTGTTCTATACAAAGAAAAATTACCCTGGTATTCCTTAAGTCAGTAAGGAGGTCCTTACTACAGACAAGTGTGTAGTAAGTAAGTAGACCCTTACTGTTAAGACAACAAAGGACTCAAATTGGGCACAACTCCACCCAGAGTGCAACAGAGACCCACTGCAAAGCTAAAGTCACTAAGTGAGAGGTCAGTAGGTAGAAAATTACTAAGGAGAGGAATATCAAATTTGGGGATTCTTAATTAAACAACTAAATAAGAAGCAAGACAGAAGCAAGGAGAAGTCATGTTTTGATGGTCGGTTACTGATGATGAGGCTGAGGACTCTGATCAGATATAAAAAGTTGAAAATTCTTCCTGTTGAGTATAGGAAAGGCACATGTTGACAGAAGATTCTGTCTTGCCTGGTCCTGCAGCCATTCAGTCCCAAAGAAACACACAGAGGTCTACATTAATTATAAACTGGTTGATCTATTAGCTCAGGCTTCTTATTAACCTCATATCTTAAATTAACCCATACTTCTTGTCTGTGTTAGCCTCGTGTGTTTTAGGAGGCTGCTTGTTTGCTTTCTGGCTGCTCAGCCCTAAAATTACCACACAGAAACTGTATCAATTAAATCACACCTTGTCCCATTTCCTCTAGCTTCTTATTGGCTAACTATTGCATCTTTAATTTAACCCATTTCTAGTAATCTGTGTATCACCACATGGCTGTGGCTTACCGGGTAAAGTTTCAGCATCTGTCTCTGGTGGGGTTACATGACTTTTCCTGACTCTGCCTTCTTTCTCCCAGCATTCAGTTTAGTTGTCCCCATGTACCTCTATTCTGCTCTGCACAGGTGTAAGACAATTTCTTTATTAAGCAATGGTATTCACAGCATACAGAAGGAAATCATACATCACACATGGCTTGGTACCTTTTATCAGAGAGGTATTCTTATCTTGCTTCCTCTGCATCTGAGTGATGACAGCAGACTGAGCCTTTCCTCTTCCCAGAATTCTCCTAGTCTGGTTGCCCCACCTATACTTCCTGCCTGGCTTCTGGCCAATCCGTGTTTTATTAAACCAATACAAGTAAAAAATCTTTACAGGGTACAAGACCATTGTCCCACAGTAGTCACAGGACCTTTTAGGTAGTCCTTAAAGGCCTGTCCAGTTCCAATCTGGCTCAGGCAATAGGGCTTCCCATGAGCCTTTGCTACAGTCCCTGTCTGTTGAAAACAAAGCACTCTGACCTACTGATGCTTAAAAACATTTTCATGGAAGTGTCAGTAAAGTAAGGTATGCAGTGATAGACTACAGCCTTGGTCAAAACCTAAAGAGATTCAGTAGACATTTTTACATGACATAGAAATTGGGTTATTTTTGTATCAGACATTTCAAATTAATAAATGAAATTGTAACTAGCAACATTCTAACAGATGTCAACAGTGAGGCAGTCTCCTGATAAAATTTCTAAAAACTAAAAATAAAAAAAGACAAGCTGCATTAAATAATTCTATGAAAACCATTAAACCAAAGATCCAGAACAAGGATTTCTTATACAATTTAAGACATCAAATAAACATGAAAAGCTTTGTTTGTTTGTCTTTTCATGAGATGGAACACAAAGTCTTTAGGGATCTCTGAGAAATGGCAACATCATTTTGAGGTTAAGATTTTGTATAGGCATGGGTTTGAGAAAAGTTAAATAACAAAAGTACCAAAAGGTCTGAAGTTTGACTTAGCAAGATCATGGCTCATGGAGGAGCAACGTTTAGCTGCTTTTGGAAGCAAGTCAAAAGGAAAGAGCTCAAAGTAGCTGCAGAAGGTGATGTGATTACGAGAGCTCTTAGCTCCTTGTCCCCCAAAGTGAGAAGCCTGGCTTTTCTTAAACAGCTCCAGTCCTGAAAAAGCTTAATAAAGAGCACAGGAAATTATTCTGATAAGACACAAAATCTCAGTCTCTTTCCAAGGTAGATTAATCAAAAGGAAAGAAAAATCTTTTACAGTATCTTATTATGAGCAGACCAATAATCCAAGAAAACTTTGTTGAGAAAAACCTTATAAATAAATGTACCCAGTCTTGGGTTTCATCACAGGAGATAAGATTTCTTTTTTGCAAACCTTCTGTAATTCTCTATTTCCATCAGTTTGTGCCCTGTGTCTTGAGCTTTCTCTTTCTAGAACACTTGTTCTCCTTTTTTTATCTCTCAACAAAATTACTCTGTTTTTCCCCTTCCACAAAACCATTGTCTACATATTTTGTAGCTGTTGAATGTTGTTTACTTTACTCCCTTCAGCAGTCTAATGGATAGATATTGACCAGATCTTTTAACCATTAGCATTTTTTGTTTTAATAGAAAATTCAGATGTTGATAACCTCTCTGCCAAATAGCAAGATTCTGCAGAAGTCTAGGAAACTTTGTTTCCATAACAACATTTTCATATATTTATGCTTTATTGTGACAATGTAGGGGAAAAAATCATGTTATTATGAATCATTATCAGATTCAAATATATTTAACCTCTCGATAGAAGATAAAAATAAGAGGTCACCAATAAAATAATATTTAATAATCAGTATTCTAGTAGTTTATCTTGCTTAGAAATGATTAATGAATATTTTAGCTAATAACTTAGTATAGGTCAAACATTCAAAGGCTGTGAGTTCCTAAGGAAGATTTTGGAAAATATCTTCAGGCGGCTATAATAAAACAATTTTCATTGCAAAGTCCCTGCATAAAGCTTACATTCCAACAACATTAAGTTAATGTGCACACTTTCAATTATATGGATTATTCATAGAAGTTTCCTGAGACAGTAAATAAAGCTAACCAATTTTTTAAGTTATTTCCCCACTACTTTTACAACGCATATATGTTAGATCAGAATGTTATTGAGTCATAAAAGATGGACTTTTTTTCTTTGCTACTGTGCCTGATACAGATCAAATCAATTGTATTTGTTTCTGCTGCATCTTTCCTTATACACTTATTTATTCTTAAATTGAGTTTATACTTTTTATGACCTTACACACTTAATAAATATAATATTATCTTATATGGCCCATGAACTTACTCAGAATAAATAGTATATAAGCTTATGTTATTCAAAAGATCTCAGAAGACACTCATTTTATTAAGCCAAATATAATAAATTCTTCTCATTCAAGTCTTGTGTACTTGAAAAGCATTTCATTTAGAACCAAAATCGCTAATCTTAGAAAATAATATGGGTTAGTTTCTATATTCCTTTAGATTATGAGAATGAATTGGAATGCCACTTACTTAGCTCTAAACCAATTTAAAGGGATTTCTCTAAAGACATTTTCTGAGATGGACTAGAGACTTAAGTCAGTGGTACTTATTTACCTAGCACAGAAAGCGAGGTGGGGGGTTGCACAAATTAATTTGATATAATACCATCAAGAGGAAGAAGACCTATTGACAAGTATAAATGACGATGTTAGGCATCCATTCTAGACTTAGCTGCCTCAGGTTAACATGAAACTTGGTCTGTATACCATAGCTGTTCTCATCTTTCCTCCACTTGTGTAGTTTTAAATCTGAATGCCCTAGAAGGTTAGTTGCTCATTGTGGTACTCAAAGCCTTTCACATCTGTCTGTGAGAGACACTTTGACGATTTCCAGTTACTTGTAATATGGAAAACATGGGCTGAATTTTGGACAAGGCACCTTTCTGAAATAGGCAACCACTGGGTGATTGTTTCCAGTGAGCAACTGTGTGGGTAAAGAAAGACGTTTGAGAAACGTTAAAAGATTCACTTTGGTATGTGGAAATCACAGAGTTTGAGTGGGCAGTGATTCCTACATCAGGCTGCTCCAAAACAGAACCAGCTCAGACACTTAGCCTGGGGTCCAAAGGAAAGGCTTTTGTGGGACCACTGGGCCCAAGAGGCAGAGAAAAATGCTTGGCTGGTTATAGCTGAGCCACTGCCTCGTTGGGATAATTCCCCTGGAAAATGCCTGGAGAGACGTTTGCTGATGGCTTCTGCTTGGTTCTGCTAAAAATTTTATTTTCTGTGAATGTAATGGTCTCACTGATTTAACTATCAGTGTTCTCACATAGGAATCCAGGGCCCAGACCTACCTCAGGCTAATGTACTCCCTATTAAACAATTTTAACAATTGGATGAAGGAGAAAAATCTACTGCCTCTCTATGATCTGCTGAAAACAAAAGAAAACAAAACAAGAATGGGAGTTGGAGTAGAGAAAAGGTTACAGTTCTAGAAGGGGCTGAGCAAACTAAAGATTAATACACACACACACATACACACACATGCGCTATTTTATACATTAACTTGAAAATATATAATCTTTAAAGAGTTTGAACCAATATATTCTACATTGATGGATAATGCTACTCCCTGAAGCCATAGATTTTCAAGTAAACATTCCAGTGCCAAGTGCAGAATCCCTCCCTATGAAGTTGTTGGCCAGGAAACCACAGAAGTTTCCAAAACAATAGAAACTATTGTAACTGTTCTTGATTGGCCACCAGAACTAAATGATAGGACTTTATTATTGCAGACCCCACACATTTGGGTTGCAGGACACTGAGAAGTCAGAAACTTCCTCTCTGGTAGCTAGCATTCATATCGGCAGAAGCTGCAAGGAAGGCTGCTGTAAGGGAGAATTCAGCAATGGTCTTACCCAGATGTGGAGCCTGAAATGATACCAACCAGCCAGGAAAGCTATGCTCATTGGCGCAATTGTGGCACACCTGTTTAGGAAGTAACCAACTGCTCCTGATTGATTTGAGGCCTGCTCCTTTGGATGGGATGCTTGCTGGTACCATAAACCTAGTGGTCAAAAGTGTAGCAAAAGGAGCAGCGGGCCGCTTCCCGCCGCCTGCCTTTCAGGTAGCTTTACCCGAAATAACAACACACAAATTGTATTCTTTTAATCACTGTCTGGCCCATTAGTTATAGCCTCTTATTGGCTAACTCTCACATCTTGACTAACCCATATCTAATAATCTGTATGTCACCACGAGGTCGTGGCTTCCTGGCATGAGTCTAGCCAGCATCCGTCTCGGGAAGGGGAGTCATGGCGAAGTAGAAGGAAGGAATGGGCTGCGTTCCCACCTGGATTCCAGCTACCTTACCCCCGAAATAATTACATGGAAACTGTATTCATTTAAACACTGCCTGGCCCATTATCTGTAGACTGTTATTGGCTAACTCTTACATATTAATCTAACCCATTTCTAATGATCTGCGTAGCACCACGAGTGGTGGCTTACCGGGAAAGGGCCTAACCTGCGTCTGTCTCAGAGAAGAGAGTCATGGCGACTGCCTCATTGCCTTTTTTCTCTCAGCATTCTGTTCTGTCTACTCCACCCACCTATGTTCTGACCTATCAGGCCAAGCAGTTTCTTTATTAATTAACCAATGAAAACAACAGAAATACAGAAGACTCTCCTACACAAAAGCCCATGACTGGGGAAGTCACAAGCTCTAAAAAAGAATCTACTACTTATGTTTTGATTTGTTTTGTTTTGTTTTGTTTTTCCAAATGGGCATGTAGACAATCCAGTTTCTGCACATATATGTCTATACCCTAGACTGTGGCTGCTCTTAGCCTTGGTTTGTAGATGCTTCTTTTTGAAATGGGTGATAATTGTTGTAGAGACACATAATTGGCAAAAGTGCTGAGAATAATGGTTGAATGCTGAGCTCCAAACAGGACATCTATATCTCTCCCTCCAAGGCCGAGGCAACATTACAGAACAGGGGCTAAAAAGATTTCAAGAGCTGGAGAGTGGAGAGGAATGCTGTAAAACACTGTTGGGGAAATGACACGACTGTTACTGATGTGAGAGTCCCCTCTGTGTGCTATGAATATGTTTATTGCCATTGGTTATTAAAGAAGCTGTTTCAGCCAATGGCTTAGTAGAGTAAAGCCAGGCAGGAAATCTGAACAGAGGTAGAGAGAGAAGATAGGCAGAGTCAGGAAGGCAACATGTAGCTGCAGAAGGAGAAAAGCACCAGCCACCAGCCAGAACCTTACCAGTAGGCCACAGCCTCGTGGCGATACACAGATTAATAGAAATGGGTTAATTTAAGATGTAATAATTAGCTAAGAATTATGCCTAAGCTATTGGCCAATCAGTGTTGTAATTAATATAGTTTTGTGTGGTTATTTGGGTCTGAGCAGCCAGGAAATGACCAAGCAGTCTCCGCCTACGTGATACAATTATGAACGTATAGCGCCTGTAGCTACGTCACTAGATCTGCACTGGATGGGGCTTTTCAACTGTCAATAATGGATAGGGGAGGGGCTTGCAAGGCCTCAACTCTCCCCAAGGAACCATTAGTAGTTAAGATCTGCCCAGGAAAGGATGCCATTTTCTTCAGTTATCCATGCTCTGCTGTGGTAAATAGTCCAGAACCCAAACTCCTTCCTACAAAATAATCTTAATGAAACTCAATGAGTTAAGAACAGATAAGAAAGTAGAAGGGCTAGTTAGAAGTAAGAAAGAAGACAGTATATAAGGGAAAGAGATAAAATAAGGACAAGGGTCGATATGATCACAATACCCTGTGCACATGCATGAAAGTGTTAAAATAATACACACACATACACACAAATGCATAAATAAATAGGGCTCTGGGCAGAGTTCTAGTTCAGGAGAGGAGGCTAAATAGCATCACCTGTCCTTTCTCACTTTCCCAGTGGGATTTTCCCACTTCTTACATTCTGTCCCTTAGCAGGTCTGACTCTGGAGGCCATTGTCATGGTTCTGTCCATTGTCCTGATTCTGTCTGGTTGAATTTTTCATCTTACCTCACTAGGGTCTGTTCCATAAAATGAGAAATGTGGAATAAGGACTCTCTGAGTGTCCAGAGATACATCCAGAACCAGAGTCAACCAAAATAAATCAACTCCCAACCTTCTTGCTGCACCTAATCTGAAACACAAATGCTTCAGCCATTCTGAGATTGTAATTGTCATAGAACTTCATAGATCATAGGATCCCAAGGTTCTTGGTCTCTTTTGTGCATAATAATTGCTCAGCTATTACTTTTTAAAAGTGCAAACTCATGGACACTATCCCTCAGTACTCCTGACTCGGACAATCTTTCTTGAGACTAGAAAATATACATTTGAAAAAATATTTCCAGGAATATACCAGTTTAATGGGGTTTCTTGGATATTTGGTTGTATTCTTTGAGAAACTATATGTAATAAAAATCCTAACTACCAAAAAGGTCTCTGAATTCTAATCTGTTGCCTAGATGAAAATAAAAGAACTAAATTGGGTAGACAGTCCAGCTTGTCAAGTGCCTGCTGTCACAGTCACAAGGACCTAAATTTGCCCCCAGAACCCAGATACAAGTGCCAGCTTTCTGGAATTGTAGCTAAGTATAGGAAAACAGGGATGGGAGGGCAGAGACATATGGGCCCAAGTAGCTCATTGGTCAGCCAGCCTAGCACATTGGTGAGCTTCAGTCTCAGGTTCAATGGGAAACCATGTCTCAACACCAATACATGATAGAGGAAGGCACCCAGTGTAAACTTTTGACCTCCAAACACAGCATACACACACATGCACACACTGCATATATACATAATAAATAGTAAGTCTCAGTCCTCTGGTAGGGCAGCCCAGATTAAGGACTGAGAAACCATGTGTGAATAAATCACACTCAAATGTTTCTGAACCATGAAGTAAAGGGATGCAATATATATAGTTTCAGTTTTGAGGGCTTTCCTTGAACCAAACTTTTTGATATAATTAGAGGGAGGGATATGGTTGTCAAGTCAAACACTGAAGCTTCTACAAAGCACCACAGTAAGGTCCCTGATTCACCACAGCCAAGAGGATTTTTTTTCAACTCCCCAAATTAAGACAATCTATAAAGAAATGTTCATTTATTAGAACTTGCATTTGACAGTTTATTTCATGTCAGCCTCCAGCTCTCCTTTGCAGGCTGATTTGCATAATGTGTTATTATGTCTAAATGGAAAACTAAATGCCTCCATGTGGTCCTTAAATGACAAGTGCTTGTCAGCTTCATGCAATATTCAGAAGTAATAGATCCAAATCACAACAGCACTTGCTGAGATGTTAAGAAAGAAGAGAAAGAAGAAGGGACTTGTTGTGTATCCTTCCTTGACAAATTTACACTTTGGTACAGAATTGTCAATTAGACATTCCATGTGTTAAACAGTTTAGCTCAACTGTGAAGGAATTTGCTGTAGCTTTATTTTACTGTGCTCTAAGTAATTACAATCCACATTAAGTTTCTTTTATTATTTTTATTTTAAAGCAACTCAGGGGATAATCCCTAGATGACCTTGGAAAAAAATATCGGCAAGTACTTATGTTTAATTATTCTAGAATATGTGGGTGTTTTAAGGGTACTCTGAAAGATCTATTGTAGAAATCTAAAATTATTTTATCTTCTGTTTGATGTTCTACAACCGGCAAAATGATGATGATTTTTAGTATTTAACAAGAAACAAACTATTTTAAAGAGTTATTAAGGCAACATGGTTTTTCCCCACATGTTTAAAATAGACATCATTTGAACAACCTGATTCACCATTTGATTTAACATCAGCAACAACAACTGAATTCACAGAACTTCCTTCCCATAACCCATTGAAAAAACTCATTTTGTCTCAATGGCCTTTTTAATTGCGAGACCAAGAGGAGAAGTAATCATGATAACATATTCATACAGCTTCTGCAACTCTGCCTCCCTGGCTCTCCCATTCAGATGCTGCTTCAACGGTTTTTAAAATTCTTCAGCCCTAGGAGGAGAGCGGAGTTGGACCTGACCTGAAAACCCATGCCCTAAGAACTAACTTTTATAGTGCCAAAAGGTACCATGCAAGCTGACCATGGAGGGGAGCAAACAATGGTCCCATCCAGCTACAATGCCCATGAGACACAATGACCAGCCTGGCAAGATATCCCTTAGGGTGCGATAGTGGCACTCACATATTAGCGATAACTGGCATCTCTCTAATTGGACTTAAGGTCCCATTTGACAGGAGGCAGATACAACTGGTACTGGAAACCTATCTAAATTCCCAGGACTTAAGAAGCTATGGATTTTAGAGTAGAACCTTATGCCACCACTTTACTAAACCAGAAAAGTTAATAGTTCCTAACTGCAATATGTAGAATGAGGCAATGTTAAGGTGCTCAGTCAGCAAACTGTTGGTAGCATAAGCATGAAGACCTGAGTTCAATCCCCCAGAACTTGTAGTCTGCTGTTTGCTTGTTTTGTTAAGGCCACCAGGGAGTTGGAGACAGGACCAACCCAGGGGCTTGTTGACCTGGCAAACTAGGCAATCTGTCAAGCTCTAGGTTCAAAGGGAGACCCTGTCCTCAAAAGACAAGGTAGTGATCAATTAAGAAAGACATCAGATACCAGATTCTTACGTTTACACACACACACACACACACACACACACACACACACAAAATGTAGACTAAGTTCAAGGCAAGGTTTTCTGAGATCGTCTTGAAAATTATCTTCTGAGCATTTGCTACATCTGTCACTGTTCACACACTTACACTACATGTACTTAGGCTCTTCTCCCACTCCAGCCTATCAAATCTTTCGTTTCTATTTCATTGACTTTAATTTACTTTTACTTACTTGAGCTATCTCTGACCCCAATAACTGTGTAAGATCTTTGAATGTAGGTTGCATTTTTTTTTTGTTCTTCTCTTTACTACTATTCTTGAAGAACTTATTATGACCGACACACAGTATGACACACAGTAAGTCAAATGACCATGGACAATTTTGCTTTTACAAACAGGTCTGTCCTCCCAGAGTCTGTTCTGGGTTTTATTTGTGGTGTTAGTAAATAAAAATCAAAGCCTCCTGCACGCCAGGCAAACGTTCAACCACCAAGCCTGATCCTCAGCCCTCATGACCCAATTTCTCTAATTACAAAATACATCGCCTGTGCTTGGTAAAATAACTTATGGCATCAACAAGCAACAACCAATGTAAGAATGGGACATAGTAGCCTACAGGGCAGGGAAACATTGAAACACTATCATCTAGGTAACCATGTACCACAGTCTCCCAGACACCACAGCTGTCCTCCTTGCTCCTAGCCTTCTACAGGGGTGACTTGAAAAGTTTGCCATTTTCTAGAGTTTGATTTAAAAAGACAAGGATGGAGCCTGCTCTGCTCTAAAGCGACGGCGATTTATATGTATAGCTCCCCAGGTATCAAAGAGAAAACGAACCCCAGGTTGTCTGAAGCTAACAAAAATAAGAGGCTTTCTAATGTGTCTGTACATAAGCCACCAGCTAGATTTAATTACCTGGGGAGATAGCAATCAGCTTGCTCCTCAAGGTAAGAGACAAGTGAACAGTAATAGAAAATTGTGTAAATACTGCTATTCATTTTTTAATCTATTATAAAACTGGGGAGAGGACAAATACAATACTTCACCCTTCTTGGGCATCCTTATTTGGGAGTAATTATGCCTGTAGGGATCTGTTACCACCTTCAAGGCAACTGTGGTGGATTATAGTGCTTGATAAGGTCCAGTGGCAATAAAAGGAAGTAGGACCCTCAAGACAAGTTGGTGGGGGGCAATTATGACCCATTACCGGGTGAATCACACACTGTGATTAAACTTGTAGGAGGCACTCAGCATCCGCACTTGTTGTGAAAAGGGCCCTGATTAGCATGTGTGCTATGCATTTTGGTAATCAGAAATCATTATAGAGAATGCAACATTAAATGAAGGAATATGGCAATCTCCCATGCATTAAGTGAGCTAATTTAAAAAAAAAAAAGAAAGAAAAAGAAAAAGAAAAAAAAAGAAGACAATTTTGTGTCCAAAGCAAGTAATGTCATTTGTCCCACAAAGCATCAGTACTTGGTCAGACACTTCATACATACACTCTACTTCTCTAGATTTTGCCATGGTGGGTGTCTGGTTTGATTTGCAAACCCTCCGCTTGGCATGATACAGCAGCCATTTTCAGTCAGCTGGAGCTACTTTTGCCTCATGCCCTTAGTCTTGTCGAGCCCCGAATGAGGAACTCAATGAGTCAGAGATAGAAAAACCGACTCTTACATTCTTAAATTGTGCCAGCAATTTAGGTCAAGATTTTGAGGAGACTTCTGAGGGAGGAATCAGACATATTTTGGGTGGTATAAAATATTAACAAGGATGAAAGCCGTTAAACACACTCTTGTCAGCATATTCTGACACAATCTATTGATGCTTCCAGAGATTTGGATCTGCCCATTGTATGAAAGTTTTAAACGATTGTACCAAACCATTTTCTGTGTGAATTTTAGAAGGCCTTTCCACATTTTAATACATAAACACCCTCTGGGGAGTCTTTTTGGCAGTCCTGACTCCTGACCATGAATCGTCAATTCTGTTTCATTTTATTATATAGATTACTTTGTGAGCTGGTCCGGAAAAGCCGCTTTCTCAAAAATTAGACAATCAGATGCTACATCTTTTCAAAAGAAATCTGTAATATTTTATTTCTGGTGATAAATTTAAACTAATTACTAAATGACTCTTTACTCATTATTTCATGTCATATGATTTTTTAAAGTTTTAACATTAATTACTCTGTGATAGGATTGATTTCCTTGAATCTTCATTCTTAAATTTTAATATCTTTTTCCCCTGCCAATCATTTGGATTGATTAACCAATCAGAGCTAATGTTGGCCCCAAAGAAAGCTACTTATTGCTTATATCAAAGTAAATTAGACAATAGCTACACAAAGAAATTCATTAGCATTTATTAAAGTAAGAACAAAATATGGTCATTATTCAATATTTCCCTCTGCTTTTCTTTGATTAATATTATTTAAAAGTTATTCTGTAAATAACACAGTGTTCATGAAATTGAATAGGTGTTGAATGAATGATTTTGAGAAAGAATTGAAGAAACTATTAACTATATACGTTCTCATGCATTTTAGATTATTTCTACCTAGCCAGGCATGGTGGCCTGCACCTTTAATTCCGGCACTTGAGAGGAAAGGCAAGTGGATCTCTGTGAGTTCAAGGTCAGCCTGGTCTACAGAGTGAGTTCCAGGACAGCCAGTACCACCCTATCTTGAAAAATGAAAATGAACAAATAATAAAAGAAAAAATAATCCAACTTACAGTCAAGACACAGTCAGAGAAATATTAGGAGGGAAAGGAAGTGAACATGATAAAAATATATTGTATGTATGTATAAAACTCTCAAAGAACAAATAAATTAAATTAAAAACTTTTTAAAATCACAAAGTTCTAACAACAAATAGACTAAATAAAATAGAGCCAGAAAAAGTCTCTGAGTACATTTTATTGAATTCCAAAATGCCAATGATCAAAGTTATGCAGCACAAACTTGAACAAAAAGGAAGTAAAAGCCAAGATATTAACATCAAGGCCAAAGTACCAAATCAATATACAGTGATAATAAAAACTGTAGCTATATTTTTAAAGCTAAAATGAATACATGAGAGTTGCACAGGACCTGAGAATGATACTCAAATCACCACGTATAGAAGCCATCGCCTTGATTCTCATACTCGGGCCATTTGGAAATTCTCCCCATTTTCCAGTCAACATGAATCTCGTGAGTGGGGTCGCCAGGAATCGCAGGATGACAGTGCTATACCACAAAGCATATTGTGAGACAAAAGAGTTGCGTGCTTTGTCGGAAGAAGGTCTTGACCCAGCATTCTTGTATAATAGAGATTTCATCAGTGACGAATCTCTAGATTAAAGTACTTGGCTGAGGTTATGAAGAGAACATACAAGGGTATAGAATCGTCTGTCTGTCTGTACAGAGACAGATTGAAAGAGCATGTTCTGGGTGTGCAGGGTCATGGCAAACAGTGATAGCAGCAGACAAACTTTAGCAAAATCACTGGCGTTGGATTCAGCAAGGAGAGAACCCTGTCGTGCCTTTACATCTGTGACTATGTGGGATGCTCACAGTGCAGGTAACAGATATCTCCTGAGCCTCCTGACCAGAGAGGAGCAATGAGCATTTGCCTGATTCGGTGTTGCACTGAGTAGTGTGGGCCTGCCAGAAATAAGGACTCTTTCACCAGCAAGAAGCTGGCAGTTCAAAGACTGCATGCATGATGCTGCTGAAATAAATCATGCCCTTCGCTCTGACCCAGCATTCTGGCAATTAAATGTCAAATTGTTTTAGTTTAAACATAAATTATTATTTTTTAATTTGCAAGGTTCTTTCAGAGAGTTACCTTGTTTGTCCCCATTTTTAAAAAAAACTTTAAAATTGTAAAATTGCTTGTATCAGATTCCAAGCACACATTCTTCCTTAGACAACCTGTAAAATATTTGAAGGTAATGTGTGTTCTCCATCTTAGGTAGACACCAGAATTGTCAGAAAACCTTCAAAAAACAAATATCCATTTGTCATCCAAATCTGCTAACTTTCAATATTCAAAGAAAACAGCCTGACTTGGAAAAAAAGAGTTCTCTTTGGGTAGCTCTACTCCACTAAAATTAAAGTAACTACCTTTGAGCTCTAAAGGAGCACATACACAAACCATGATTTCGAAAAAGTTAGGCCTGACTTCCAATTATCATTATATTGGCCTTGGTGAAATAAATGTATTTAACCCTCACTTTTTTTTCATCTACAAAACAAAAAAATAAGGGTGTTATAGGCAGCTCAGTAGAAGAGAATGACCTTGTCCTCTCTTCCAGAGCCCTGTCTTTCCTTTTGCCTGGTCAGTTTGGTCTCATACCAGCTGCAAGCCCTCTATTTACCTTCTATCCCTCGCTCGCCCGAGCTTTATCTTCAATCCTAATGCTAACACAATGGTAATAAATCGGAAGGAACTTAGGTCTTCTTGTTCAGACTCTTCTCTAGATCCCTGACCTCCAACCTCTGGAGAGAGTGCTCCTTCCTTGTGGGTACAAGGGTTGCACTTGTCCAGTGAGAGGCTTGTGACAGATCATCAGAAAGCTCTCTTCTTTGTTATGTGACCTGTTTTGGGCAAGAAGGGAGCAGGAAAGATTCAAGGGTGGCCTTCCTGCTGCTGCTTTTTCTTGGGTTCCCAGGTACCATATTTGGGGTAACATATTCCAAACCCGTGAACATTGCTTACTTTGTGAAGTTACAGAAAAGACAAAATTAGATAACACAAGCTCAACATATGATAGCGATAATCCATCACATCAGCTCTCAACAAATGCTGACTGTAAGTAGTAATTCCCTTTGACAACTGAAAAATACATTCTCAGGAATGTTAGAAAACCTTGCCATAGCGTACAGCTAATATCTTATCATCCCATCCATGAATCTCAGTACATCTCATCATTAGAGTCATGACTGAGTATATAATAAATTACAAATCATATGAGTCATCAAGGCCCGTATGTTTCCCATTTCCCTCTACTGCTTGTTAAATGAAAATAGTGTAAATAATCACGGCAGATGAAAGTGTAGAGAGAGAGAGAGAAAATACAATTGACCCCAGGTGAAGCACACAGTCCCATACAAACGATCAGGCAATGGTGGAGCAGTGCTGCTCCTCCTAAGGAGTCTTTCAGTTCCTCCCAGATAGAGCAGACAGCAGCCGCCAAATCAATAATTCCACCCGATGCGTTTATAGGGATTAGTTACGGGAAGGTAAGTGAGGGGCGGTTACAGGAGCATGGGTGAAACGTGACTTCACATGAGTGGAGTATATGAGTGATAAATGACTTCAGAACCGTTGGTGACGAGTTTCTTACAAGAGCCCTCAGCAGCGGGTGATCACTCCCCCCAGCCCCTCCCCACTCAGGAAAGTCACAGGCTGTACTTCCCAGCTGTGCGCCGTCAACCTCTATCTCCCCAGCAACAGGTCTTATATACAAAAGGCGGGGGTCTCCCGAGACTTGAGAGTTTCTTGTGAGGTTGTGAACCTTGTGAGAAAATTTCTCAATCTGGAGAAATAAAAATGGGGGGGGGGGGGTTTGTCTGCGGGATACAGCAATGCTGTCCATGCTGGCCTGAGGAGACTCTAACAAGGGAACACTGAGGGGTTGTGACCCCCTAAGATTTTCTGACATCAAGTCATCTAATTTAAACTTCCCTAGAATATATTGCTTGCATCCCAAAGAGAAACAGTAACTGCTTTTTTCTAGAAAAATAACAGAAACCACGACCAACACCTGACATTCCTCACCTTAAGCCTTCTTCTGCATCAAATGTTCTGCACTGTTTATATGATGGTCACTGAGGTACTGCCGTAAAATGAGTCAAAGGAAGGAAATAGTGTCGGACATTACACGGGGCAGGTGAGAAACATACCAGGGTAACAGTTAGGAGCAGGACAATGGGAAAGCGTGGGTCACCATCTTTATTGAAATCACAGCAGGAAGCAGTACACACACATGAGGATTTGAGTTCAAATCCCTAGCACTCACATAAAGCAAGGCATTCATAACCCTGCACAGGTATGCATTGTGCAGGGTGAGGGGGGTAATGTTATGATATGAGGACTGTTGGGGTGTGGAGAGCCTGTCTCAAGATAATAATCCAGAGAGCAATGGAGTATGATACCCATTATCTTTCAGTGACCTCTGTACATGTACTGTACACCACACATATGTAGGTATGCACCATAGTCATATACCACCACACACAAAAACAGTTAATGAAATTACATTTTAAAAGCATGGCAGGGTGTTTGGTTTGAGGATGGCTAGTATGAATTGCTTTGGCAGGCCATAAAAGGATAAGACTTGTGACTAGCGTCTCTGCCTCACATGATGAAGGCAGAGGATTGCTTCCCAGGGATGACTGATATGGGATTCCCTATGTATGCTGTGAATATGTTTTATTACCATTGGTTAATGAATAAAGCTGTTTTGACCAATGCCTTAGCAGAGCAAAGCCAGACAAGAAATCCAAACAGAGATTTAGAGAGAAAGTAGGCAGAGTCAAGGAGACACCACGTAGCTGCCGAAGGAGAACGGCACCAGAACAGAGCCTTACTTGGTAAGCCACAGCCTTGTGGCGATACACAGATTAATAGAAATCAGTTAATTTAAGATATAAGTATTACCTAAAAAGACACCTAAGTTATTGTTCAAACAGTATTGTAATTAATATAGTTTCTGTGTGATTATTCGAGTCTGAGCAGTCAGGAAATGAACGAGCATCCTCAGTCTACAGATGACCAATCAGAAGAGAGGGAGAGGCTCTGTGGTTGTTAGTTTGTTCATCAGAGACATGTCCAGAGCTAGGATACTTCAGCCTCTAAGATCTGAGTAGTGACCATCTCTCCTATTCAGAAAAACTGGTAGTGTGTTTTTGTCTTTGTGTAAAATGTTAATTTAAACATACATAATATGTAACTAAATAGAAGGTAATGAATATTGTTTAGTTCTGTATTCACACTTCAAATTATTTTTATATATAACATGGAAAAGATAATTTGACACATTGTTGCTTACAAATGAGGTTGCTTCAATGAGAATACAAGGTCATTGTTTGAAACCTTGTGGGATGGTTTGAATAGGAATGGTCCTCATAGCCTCAGATGGTTGAATTCTTGGCCCATAGGGAGTGTGTAATAGGCACTATCAGGAGGTGTGACTTTGTTGAAGTAGGTGTGGCCTTGCTGGAGGAAGTGTTGTACTGTGGAGATGGAACCTAAGGTCTCATATGTTCAAGGTAGGCCTAGTGTGGCAGTATCCCTTTACTGCCTGCAGATCAAGACGTAGGACTCTCAACTCCTTCTCCAGCACCATGTCTGCCTGCATACAGCCATACTTTCTGCTGTGATGATAATGGACTAAACCTCTGAAACTGTCCGCCAGCTCCAACTAAATGTTTTTCTTTGTAAGAGTTGCTGTGGTCATGGTGTCTCTTCAAGCCGTAGAAACCCTAAGACACCTTGTAATCAACTTCTTTTCAATGGTAAAAGATGGATGATTTAGATTCTTCTTTTCTGAAAAGTTTCAGAATTCACTAATTAGGAGTTATTTATCTGCCTTTATCTATGCATGCCAATCTTTTAGTTTTGAGGTTGTTATTGTGTGAAACCAGGAGTAGACAGTACTCTTGTCTCTGAAGGGCTCAGGGAAGTATAACCATCATTTCTCTTTGTAGGACAGGAGTGACAGGGACCCCGAGCCTCAGGATGAAGCACATGATCCTATCTTGCTATCGGCACCACCTTTTCTTACTGAGACAGGTTCTGTCAAAGCTGCCACTGTTCAAGGGTGACAGAATGTGACCTCCACAGAACGCAGAAGAATTCAAGACAAATTGAAATTTCAGGTAATTTATTTCAAGTTAGAAATGTAACAAAAGCCTTTTGCTGATAAAGAGGCTCTCACACAGAATCAGAGCCATTAATCTCTAAGACCCAAGTGAACAAAAAGTATTATTCTTCTAAAATGCAATATCCTATTAGTGGTGAAGAGTGTATTCACATTTGTGCGAATGGTAGGTGCTAAAGTCATTGGGAGTTCAATTATTGAAAATATACCCATTTATGGAATAACTGCCAGACCCAATGTCCTGAAGGAGATATTATGAAGGATATAAAGTTGCTTAAGTCATGATCTTTGTCCTCCAAATACCTCAATCTAAAAAGGCAAAGACCAAGTATATATGTTGAAATTAACTATATTTTAGTTTGGAAGGACTTTAGACCCCTTCGACTCCTCTACTCCTTATCAGCTCCTCTTGTGGGAAAGCTCTGATTTAATTTCTAAAATTCCCTTCAGTGACATCCTTCTCAGATTTCCCAAACACTGAGCTGTTCTCTGCCTGGTCCTCTCCTGGTAATGTGTATCTATTGTATCCTGCTTCGGGTGCTGTTAGCACTGCTGTGATACCCCGTCCCCATGAGAACAGGACCATTTTGGTAAGCTTCAGTAGTAACTGTTGAACGGGAGAACACATAGATGAGTAAATGGAATTAAGAGACACAGAACTGAGTCGCTGACCTTGCATGATTCTACCCTGTGGGGTGGTTCTTGGTCTTATTCTGCATAGGTATCACTACATTGTGCAGAATAGAGCGCATCAGCTGCCCTCCAGAACTTTGTCCCGAGCAAATACAACTTCGGTAGCTCGAAAAAGTCTGTGCGACCAGATTTCCGATAATTTCAGCTTTTAAGTGATATGTATCTCCCAGAATAGACACACAGAAAGTGGTGGAAGGAGGGAAAGGAGTAAGGAAGGAAACAATGAGAAATTGTACTAAGGGACTTACACTAATAGCTTATATTTCAAGTCGAAAGTATTCAAATTCCAACACTGGCTGGCTTGATGCCTTGTCTTTCCAAATGTTTTGGCAATCCGTTGAGTAATCTGCATGGCCCGTACAGTTACCATGGGACCCATGAGACTGAACGCCATTGAAATCTCCTAAATCCCTCCCATTAAAGGTTTTTATCCCACTCTTTTCCCCCTTCAACAAAATAAAATGTGAATGGCTCCAGTCAGTAGGTGGCTCAGAACAAGTAACTGATTTTCAGTTTCTTAATTTGTAAAGCAGAGATGTGATTCTCACCAGTAATTAAGATAAGATGTCTACAAAAACATTGAAGTCTTTAAAATTAAAACAATCTTAAAAATTAAAAAAAAAACAGTTTTCATTTGGAAAAATAAAATTTTATAATAAAATATGTGAATAATTGCTGGTAACTCTTCTAAATACATAATTTTAAAAATCATTTAAACTTAACATGGAGAATAAACTGGAAAGCAAGGCCTTTTTTTTTTCATTCTCCACGAATTGCTGGACAGCTTTGTGTGGCTCTTATTATTCCTCCCTTTGCCCTAAACATTGCCTCATCTTTGATTTATCAGGCCACAGTTTCTCCAGGGAGTTCAACCATTGCTATTTTTAGTAGGAGAGATTTGTGATTTTTTTCTCCCTCCGTGTTTAGAAAACTATTATTCACACATAACCAACAGGACACATCCTATTGGTGTACAGCTCAGCTCCCTGGCTGGAAAATTCTGTTCCTAAAAGCAGTTTAAACAAATGGTTTGTGAGAGGCATATTTGCTGCCTATGACGTTTTCATCGGAATGCCAAGACATTTTCCTAGATGGCATGCTGGAAATCGGTCATCCACACGTGTATCCAAACCTCTTAAAATACACGTTCTTCCAACCTACCATGGCCATGAATCCCATCCACAGTTGTACTTTCCTTGGCTTCCGCTAGTGCTCAGTCATAGTCCAAGAATATGAAGTGACAAGGTCCAGGAGACAGCAGTGCATAAGGTTTAAAATGGTCACTTTCAGAGCAGCATGATTCACCTCAGTCTATCTCATGTCACCTAGCCAAGAGCACGAGCTAACCCTTCTCCTGTGTATCTAGCCTGTACCCACTACCACCCCTGCTTTAGTCACTTGGTCACCACCTCTGTGACCGGGTCAACTGACATAGTATGGCAATGCTATGTTCAAGTAACCCTGACATAATACCTAACATTGGATCACAATGACTCCATCCTTTTGCTTCCAGCATCTCTTCATATAGCCACTCTCTCCTCTTACATTATCATAGGAATAATGGAAATATGAAGGAAAGACTACATCAACACTGATTTTATTATAGAGTGTTATTTTAATTTTCCTATTTTATTGCTTATTGTTGCTAGTTTTTATATTAAAGACAATGCAATAGGACAGATTCAGACATAAAAGACCTCTAAATGGGTCACACTGTTGTATAAATGTACATAGGCTTGTGAGAGAGAAAGAAAAAGAATATACAGAGTCATAAAATAAAGTTAATGCTTTAAAAAAAGCGTAAAGTCTTTAAAGAGACAGAGTACAAATAGTCACAGATTTAAAAAAGAAAAATAAGCCATGTAAAAATGGAAAATTCACAAAGAGTCTGGATTCTATATATTATTGTGTTTTCTTTAAATTTTTTGACTGTGAAGGAGCTAAGTACAGAGAGACTTTCATTGTATGTACTGCTAAGCTAATCCACCATGAATATTATAAAAGTATTATGACTTCAGAATTTGGGTTTAAGGATTTGATGCTTTGGAAAAGAAATTCTTCTTTTGTTTTCACAGAGGATGAGACCCTGTGGATTGCTTCTAGACCAATATGGTATGATCGAGCGCTCTCTGTGACAAACAACTCCTTTTATGGTTATGGCCCATAACTTGCTATGATTGTGTGTCACTTGCGTATGCTTGAGCCTATGGGTGATGTCCACGTGGCACTCCGGGATAGGCGACATGGCCTATATATGGACTGGGAGAGGTCTGCCCGGGGAGAGAAGTGAGAGAGAAGCCATTGTTCAAGGTCCTGAATAAACTGCCTGCAAAAAGAGCTTCGGTGTTGCATCGTCCTTGCTGGTCGAGGTTGTCGTGACACCCAAATATTGTTTATAAATGTTCTTTTACATTTAAAGGAGGATATGATATAGATATGAATAATTTGCATTGGTATGGATTTTGCTTTGTTGATAAAAACTTAAGGTCAATTTGTTATATGTATATGTATTTCTGATCTTGATTAAGGTATTATAATTGTGTAGTTCATTGAAAAATATAATGTATAATAAGGAAATATAGGTTGTTAATGGATAATCATCTGTAATAGTCAATTTTGTAGTCATGTTAGAATTTCTATATGTGCATAGATATATTTCAGATAGGTATTCTTCATATCTTTGATCTTTCAAAGACTACAAAATATGACATTTAAAAACATTTTAATAACTTAGGACTTTTCATGACAATGAGACACATTTGCTCCTGGTAGCACCACCTACTTCAAGAGGAAAATAGGCATCAAAGAGGCTCCTTATTGAGTTTGCTAGCTATTTGGGGAAGAAACTGCTCTTGCCTGGACTAATGCATAAACTGGACATAAAGAACCCACAGAGAGATGACTGCTGAACTTGCCTAAAGATAAGATGATCCTTTGGGCTTCCTGCTTCATGGAAGAGTCTGTGAGGCACAGAAGAAAGTAACTAAACTGTCTTTGAAATTTCCAGCTTCATGGAAAAGTCTGCTGGATACTATGGGCCTGTACGCTGAAGATGGATGCCCCAATGGTAAAGAAGAACTTTGGGTAAATGCCCAGGCAGCGAGATCTCTCTTTTATTTCTAGAGTTTTAGAAGTTGCTTACAATGCACTTCCTGTTTACTTAGATAATATTATATCCTTCTGGAGTCTTTGATGGAGTTGAAGACTAGATAGATAGTTATAGCTTTCCTTTGTTATGCTAAAAGATAAAATAGAAACAAATAATGTAACTGTAATTCTTGCTTGATAACTGTTTTGTTGTATGTAATTTTACTATGTTAAAGTTAAAGCTTTCTTTTTTGTTTAAACAGAAAAGGGGTTTGGGTGTAGGAGGTCCTTCTGTATTTGTGTTGCTTTCGTTGGTTAATAAAGAAACTGCTTTGGGCCTGGTGATAGGGCAGAACTTAGGTAGGTGGGGAGTCAGAACTGAATTCTAGGAGAAAGAAATCAGAGTCAGAGAGCTACCACAGAGACGCCAGGTCAGACATGCTGAATCTTTCCCGGTAAGTCATGACCTTATGGTGATATACAGATTATTAGAAATGGGTTAAATCAAGATGTGAGAGTTGGCCAATAAGAAGCTAGAGGTAAGGGGTCCTGGAGTGATTTAATTAATACAATTTCTGTGTGGTTATTTTGGGTGCAAGTTAGCCGGGCAGCTGGAACAGTGGGCCCTCTCCATGTTACATTTTACTGTACATCATTTACAAGTTATAGTCTATCACAGTAAATGTATATGAAATAACATAGTGTACATAGGACTTACTGCCACCCACAGTTTCTGGCAGCCACTGGAAGGTCTCCAAATGCCTCCCACAAGTAAAGGAGTGCTGTTCTATGTGACTGCTCAGAAATGTGCATTTCAATAATTTTAGCAAACTTCAGTAAGACTTAGTACCGTGTGCACATGTGCACATCTTCCCTTTTTTTATCTCAAAGCCTATTTCTATTCTTATTCAACATCATAAGTCCTTACTGTTCTCAGTTCTTTTTTTAATATTATGGACTTTCATTAAGGGCATGTGAGGTGACTCGGCAAATAAAAATGTTTGTTGTCAAACCCAGTAATCTAACCTTGATTCCCAGAACCCATAGGTAGAAGGAGAGAACACAGCTAGTACCCTAGCCTCAGCATATTTGCCCATGAACATATATACACATACATAAAATAAGTACGGGTGCTATAATTTTTTTAACTATTTAAAGCCTTCTTACTTTTGGACCTAGTTGATCTCCTTATGTATGCATTTCCTAGCCTGTTTCGGGGATGACCTGATGCCTATCAGCACACAAGGTTTTCTAGTTTTCAGCCTTCTGTACCTCTGTCACATTGTGTATCATGTTTGATTTATATCTTCCTTCAACCTTGACTCCAGCGTCACACTGCAGCAACTCAGTGTTTGGCTCCTATGTATTTTTCGTTCTGTAAATATTCTCCTCTTGTCTTGGCTTGAGCTCATCCCCCATAAGACCTAAGTTTAGAACGTGTCCATCTTTCTTCTAAGCTGCCTGTGTCCCCTGGCATTTTCAAATATCATTTTCAACATTGGCTTAAGGAGCTAATCCATGACTCTGAAGTTCTGAATCAAAAATGAGGAATTTCAGGTTAAAATAGCATAGGCAAATGTCTTTGCTGAAAAAAGAAACACAGTAGGGTACAGACAGCTTTGGTAAGTCCGTATGACACCTATGTTCACGCTTATGTTTCCCCATGGGATCAAGCTGAGAGCCCTCGAAGAAATTGTGATTTACATTCTTTAATTACATGTACTTATTTATGTATTGGGAGGCCACGGACATGCCATGGTGGACATGTGGAGGGCATAAAATACCTTGCGGGAACCAGTTCTCTCCTTCTACCGTATGAGTCTCTGGGACTGCATTCAGTGGGAAGTGCTTTGACCCACTGAGTCATCTCGCTTACCTCAATTTTTTTAAAGCTCTTTTCCTCTGAGCCATTTTCGTTCATGGTAAATATAGTAAGTTGCAATCTCAATCTTTAGATGATCTAATGACTTAGACATCCCAAAGTTCAGGGGTGTTTTTTACTCTAAAACGAAACAAATAGAAAACAATTACTGAAACCATTCAACAATGCTTGTGCTTGAGTTGATTTTCTTGATCACGCAGACAGTAAAAATGTAAACTTCTCTAAAGATAATCCAGTTTCTCCAAAGATGCACACTTTCCTGTAATGTTTGAGTTCTACTAAATCAAAACAGTAGAATTACTTTATTAGGATCTTTTTCCTTGTCACTCTTTATACGCATTTAAAATTTATTACTTAAAACCTAGGAATATTAGCAACATTAATAATGATACCTTTGCTTGAGAATTTTAATGATATTATAATATTGCTATATATATAATATATATAAAAAGAATAACATTTGAATTACTTATATTTAATTTTAACTATATTAAAATAGACATAATCCAGTTACCATGAACTGGTCAAGCCACATTTAGTTAGCAGGTTGATGATGCAACAGCAGGAACTATCATGAAACAAAAAGCATCTAAAATTAATATTTAAAGTGTTTGAACAGTTTCACATCCTTTCTGTTGGCACTGAGCACAGTAGTTATTACCATGCCAACAGAAACAGTTTTTTGTCTGTGACAATTCTATCATTCTCCCCTATTACAAATCCTAATTACTACTTAAATCACCTACACATTGTATTAGGGAAATGGGACCAATGTGTGTGTAGATGTGAGGTGATTTGTCAAATGGAATTGACTTACCAGGTTATTGGGTGACTAAAGAGTCCGGATATGTCCCTGCCCTCTTGCAAGGTAGAGATGGAGGAAAGCCAGAGATGTTGTTCTAAGAACAGCAGGGATGATTAGGAAAAAGAAAAAATTCAGGCACAAGCATACACATTAAACAAACAAATAAACTAACACCATTGTGGAATACTCACTTCATTTTTAAGAAAAATGTTATTTATTATTACTATGGTGTGTGGGTGCGAATGGATGTGTGGGCGTGGCACAGACATACTTCGGCATATGTCTGGGCACCAGAGAACAACGTTCAAGAGGTGTTCCTTCCTTCTACTGGGGGCTTGAACTCAGGGACTCAGGCTTGCATTGCATGGGCTTTGACCCTTCTTGTGGTCATCAAATCGTCACTTCGTAGGAAAAAAAATTCACTGTTTGTTTTCAAATATTCAAGTACAAATATTTAATCTAACTGCCACCAAATTATTATATAGAGAGCATAAATAAACATGGATAAATGATTTGATTTTAAAGTAAACAGTCTTAAGCATCTGGAAAAACAAGTTCGTCTAAAGAAAGTGCATTAAAATTGCATGTCAGTGTTATTTAAGTAGTGCCATTCGAATAATTCATTCATTCTCTAATATGTTAAAAAAATTACAACATATTCTATGACCTTATCTTTTTTAACTCAAGGAAAGAAAAATGGTATTTTTTCCTTATTAGATTTGACTTTTCTTAAATTGATGTCAGTCTGGAAAACGCCATTTGACCCGATTCCATGGAAAATATCTATATTTTCAAAAATGTAACTTTTGCATTTGAACTCATGGCTTTTCACACGGTTGTTCCTGGTTCTGCTTCTCTTCACATCCTCACCCTTGCCATGTTTCTCCGCACTCCTCCTCTTCCTCTTCTTCCTCCTCCCCGTCCCTCTCCACCCCACGTCCTGTCACTCTTCCATCTCCTCAGTGTGAGTTTAAGGAACCTGCAATAAGGCATCCAGGTTGAATTGTAAAATAGGTGTGTATTCAGATCACCATTATCCAGATCAACATGTAACCCACTGCCAACATGACAGAAGACTCCTGTGTTCTTTAGCAGCCAATTTCCCCCTGAAAACTGCCTACTTTTCAAGTCAGTTCATTGTGGTACATCCACTTTATTTAGTTCATCTAATCACAAGCTTCATAAAAAGCCTTTTATGTTCACCCAATATCTACTATATTGATCCATATTAATATACCTAGAGTATATTAATTTTTATTGCGACACAGTATTTCTTTTTATATGAATGCACACCATCTCTCTCCCACGGGAATTCGGATTTTTCACAAGTTTTATTCATTGTTAATAAAGCAGTATGAACGTTCTTGGTGTATTTTAGGTAGATATTTGAACTCATTTTTACCAAGTAAATGTCTGGAATTCAAACTGCCTTGTTGCTTGTTAGGTATGTATTTAGTTTTAGAAGGGAGTGTCAGCGTTCACAAATAACTTGCTTGATTTGCCCTCCCATTAGCACAGGCTGAGAGCTCCAGCTGGCCCATATTCACACCATATTCACACCCATATTCAGTACTGTGTCAGCAGTCTTTAGCTTATCTATCTCTGTGGGTGTGATCTTATATACACTTGGGTTTCAGTTGCTTTTTTAAAGCTCTTGTTTGTGTGGCTCGTGTATAGGTAGTCCCTCTTGTACACTAGGCAAATCCTCTTCCATTGAGCTATGCCTCAAGTCCCTGTGGCTTTATTTGCATCTCCCTAATAACTACTGACATGCCGTCCAGTATATACATATACTTGTGGTCAATTTGTATCATCTGTTTTGTAGTGAAATGCTTGTTCAGGTAAATCATCCATCTTGTACAGCTGAATCTTCTGTCTTTCAATGTCTGAATCACAGGAATTTATTGTCTGTCCTGGGTGTGGATTGCTCTTTATTCAGATGCACGGACTGCAAGTATCACTTCACTGCTGACTTTCTATTCATCTACGGGCGTTTCATAGGAAGAAGATTTCAATATCAAGACGGTCAATTTTTTTATGATCAGCATATGTTTGCTTTCTTTAAATAAAGCATCACCTTCAGCGAAAGGGTGAAACTATTCCTCCAAATTTTCTTCTATGACATTTAATTTCTGTTTCAGAGAATGTGTGTGTGTGGGGGGGAGAGAGAAGGAGAGAGAGAGAGAAAGAGAGAGAGAGAGGGAGAGAGAGAGAGAGAGAGAGAGAGATGTGGGAGTACCAAAAGAGGGTGTTGACTCCTCCCAAGCTGAGGTTAAAGGCAGTTGGGAGTCACCAGCTGTGAATGCTAGGAATGCAGCTCAGAGCGTCTGGAAGAACAAGTTCTTAACTGCTGAGCCATCGATCCAGTACAGGCGTCAATTCTTTATTCCTTGCACTTAAGCCTAGGAGTCATCTGAAATTTATAAGATAGAGGTTTACATTCATTTTCATCTATATGAATATACATTAACTCAGCCCCTCTTACTGCAATCATTACCTTTTCCTCAGCGTGCTCTAGAGGCATATTTACTACCAGA
Organism: Myodes glareolus; assembly: GCF_982192425.1. Lineage (NCBI taxonomy): Eukaryota > Metazoa > Chordata > Mammalia > Rodentia > Cricetidae > Myodes > Myodes glareolus. Next base: position 37,733,573 of record NC_142042.1, read on the forward strand.
AAGCAAAATGTGGCTAGTAATACATGAGTCTTTTGCTGACTTCTACATTCTGGTCCATCTGTCTGTTTTAGTCTTGTATCAATCCTGCACTGTTGTTAATTGGTATAACTTTATAATAAATCTTCATATCGGGTGGTGTAAGGTCATTAACTTTGCTCTTTTTCATAATTATCATTGCTATGGGCAATTTGCATTTCAAATTAAAATTTAGAATTGCCTTATACATGCATATTTTCACACCCACCCACCCACCAGGGTTTTGTGGGAATTCACAATTGTTTCTTAATGGTCATAATGGAAAGACTAATTTAAAAAATTTTGCTTTTTTGGCATATCCTTGTGATAGTTAATTTTGCAAGTCCACTTGACTAGAACACAGGGTACCTACATCCTTATTATTTCTGGGTGTGCCTGTGAGGTACACACAAGAACACCATATTTTGTTGACCTGAACAGAACAAAGAACACTATAGGATAGAGAACTTTGCTTTGTCCTGAGTACTGCATGCAGTGTTTATTGAGGCCAGAAGAGGGCGTCGGATCTCCTGGAACTGGAGTTACAGGCAGTTGTGAGGCAGGGACACCAGTACTAGTAATGGTACCTAGTTCTGTGGGAGTACCCTGTGTGCTCTTAACTGAGAAGTCACCTCTCTAGCCCTACATGTTGGCTTTTTTTAAATAAAAATCTTGAGGTAAGATAATAAAATTAAACATAATCCCAGGGCCAGAAAGATGGCCCAGAAGGTATTGGTGCTTGGCAACCTGGGTTTGATCCCCAGAACTCACATAAAAAGGGAGGAAGAAAATCAAGTTCACAAAAGCTGTCCTCTGGTCTACATGGTGAACGTGTGTGCTTATACACTAATAATAGTAAAAAATTTTATTTAGTATTATTTTATTTCATACAATGTATTTTGATTATGCTTTTTCCCTTCCCTTGCCACCTCTCCTCGCCACTCAACTTCGTGCTATTTTTTTGTCCAAAAAAACAAAACAAAAACTAGAAAATGAACAACCCAATAAAACAAAAACAAAGCAAAACAACAACAAAAGCAACGAACCCAGCATGGAATGGAATTTGTTTTTTGTTGGTCAACTACTCCTGGGCATACAACATGCTCTGGAGTGTGTTTGATACACCCAGGGACACTGCATTGGAAAAACTGATGTCCCCTTTCCCAGAATGTATCAGTTGCAAATAGTTTCTTGGATAGGGGTGGGAACCAGCATCCCCTCCAACCCCTGCTGTCAGAGCTGGGACCACTGTTTAGTTTGAACTTTTGAACTTAATTTTCAAAAAGTTAAATGTAGTCGGTGTCTTTAAAAAATATAATTATTTCGTTGGGAAGACCATTGCCATTTTCTTAGTAAGAACAATGTGGTGATTCAGTGTGCCAGGACATATGGTGCCTGTCATTGTTCTGGACATAGGCATATCTATAAGATAAAAATAACATTGGAACTGATTGTATCTCCCTATAGGACAAAAACCAGGTTTGCTCAACTATCCACTGTAACAAAGGTAACACTGACCTCCTGGGGAAGGACTGGCAGGTTTGCATTCATTCTAGTGAAAGGATTCAGTCCACCTGAGCTCCACAATTCCGCTTTATGCATAGCATTGACATGGCTCTCTCAGGCTGCAGCAGAAATAAACCAATGGGAGCATGGAGCTCATGTAAGTTTCTGTGCATTGCCTGACAAAGTCTTTCAACTCTGATGCCTGAAACTTGTGACGTTATGTCCAAATTTATGAAGTCCCCCAAAAACCAACAAGGAGGCAGAGTCCTGTATGTAAAAGCAAAGAGCCTTTATTTTATTCAAGTTTGCAAACTTGGTCTCTCTGCTTTTTCATCGTATTGGAATAAACGGAGAGCCCCAAGCTCAGTTGGTTTTATATAGTAGTAAAGGTGGGGGTGAGGGGTTTCTGAGGTTTGGGGTCCTTGATTGGCTCTAGGGGTGCCCTAGTAAGTGTGTGCTGGCAGGTGATCCTGTCTACAGCAGTTGGAACCTTAGACATTTCCTTTGGATGGTCTGTTCTTGGGTGGTGCTCAGGTAATCTTAGTTTATGCTCCTTCCTGCAACCAGGTATTGCTTCAGGGTAAACTTCTGAGACTCAGGCCTCCATTAAACTTATGATGACTGAGTCCTACTCTGGCAGGTGATAATGGTTGGAAGTAAAGAACTTTTGGGGGGTGATCTGTTCATATTTAGCTTATTGTGGCTGACTCCTACAACGATAAGTCTGTGGCTAGAGTTCCAGAGTAGTTTGCATTTCAGGGGGCTTTTCAAATACACTTTGGGTTTGGTTTGTATTGTCTTGATAGGAAGGAGTTGAGAGTGTGTCTAGCTATATAGGTAAGGTTGGCTTCAAGCTTGCAAACCTCCTTTCTCGGCTTCCCTGGTGCTGGGACTGCAAGAATGTGATAGCATTGTGCAGCTGTACCCTGCTTACATAGATAATACACAGCCATGATCAGATTCTTTTTCTCAGGCCATGGTGATACTCCATCATAGCAATTCTAGTCATAGAACTAATCCCGAAAGATCTGAGTGAGTGCCAGGCACGGTGACCAAACGCACCGACTGCAAAAACGACTCAAGCTTGTTAGACCCATCAAAGCACAAACTGCTCATCTTTTCTGAAGATCCTGTAGTGATAGCTATAGACAGTATGGCAAGCTCCTCCCCGTAGGAAGGGCATGACATCATTAATGGGCCTCCTGTGATTGGACAGACCCTGCTTAGCCCTTTCACGCCTGCCCCATTCTGCTCGCAGAAGTTCTGTTTTTTCACTGAACGGACTTGATCATCTTCCATCCTTCACACAGTGTTTAACCCGTAACCTGCCTGCCCTCTATGTCACAAGGCAGGGGCTGTCTCATTCCTTTTTTGTGGATATTACCTTCTCAGTGCCTGGTGTATAATTGGTACTTGAATACCTGCAGAAAGAGGGCGAACCGAGGAAAAGATGTGTATAGATACCCTACGTTTTCTGTTCATGTGCTGAAGTCCTGTAAGGAGTCATCAGGCGAGGCACGTTTGTAGCCTGTGGCCTAAATGACTTGAGGCATGATTTGAAAAGCCTGAAGGCAAGGATCTATCGTGGCGAGTCTTCCTTCTTTACCCAGAGACTCAAAGATAACCTTTGATTGGCAGACAGAGTCTTCTGTAATAGAAAGGGCATGAGTTTACACAGAAACTGATTAAAAGCTAGGCCAGTGGTACAGATACCCTGGGACTCTAGAATCCTAAGACATTCAGACATGAGAAGAAGGGAAAAGAGATGGGAGAAATTGTTTGAACCCACACACACAGACACACACACACACACATACACACACACACACACACACAAACCCCCTTTGTAAAGGTATAGAAGGTTTGGAAGAATTTTTAACATGTGATGGAGGGCATGAAGGAAGAACAAAGGAACTCAAAAATTCCCAGCTTTCTCAGAAAACAGAGCCTATAAGAGACAGGACTCTGATTTCAACAAGGATACATGGGTTTGAAATCCAAAGAAGAAAAGCTGAGTATGGCCGTAAAGGGCCTTTCTTCTCCTTCCCCATTGCCATCCCCTCAGCCTCTTGACCTCTGAGTCAAACAGAGAAAGAATTTCAGTTTGGCTTCGTAGGTGGAGAGAAATAAAGTAAGTGTTTATTTCTGGCCTTGAACTAGAGAGACACAGATCTCCATTCAAATTTTAATTTAGAGCTGGCTTCAATCCCCAGCACCCACAGCGTGGCTCATAAACAAAGAATCATATGTACCTCCAGTTCCAGGGAATTGGAAACCTTCTTTTGACCTCTTCTGGCAGTGCACAGAGATCTGTGCAGGCAAAACATTCCAACATGGCACGGAGCACATTAACCAAGCTTGGGTGTTGCGGAATATTTGTTCACTGTGTGTGAACAACACTGTGGGTGTTGCTGTGGTTGGTTTAATAAAGAGCTGAACGGCCAACACTGAAGAAGGAGAGAATAGGCAGGATTCCCAGGAGAGAGGAAGAGGAGGAAGAATCAAGGGACTGCAGATTTCGCCCTCAGACTCTGAGATCAGAATATGTAGCCTGGCGGTGAGGTCACAAGTGCCACGTAGCAGAATGTAGATTTAAAAATATGAGTTAATTAACTTACAAGAGCTACTTGAAAAGAAGCCTAAGCTAAGGCCAAGATTTTGTAATTAATAATAAATCTCCTAGTCATTATTTGGGGGCTGACACTCCAACAATAGTCCCACAAGGAACTTTGCTACACTTCGGGGTTCCTCTAAGCCTTTGAGTCCAAGGGCAGGGTTCTGAAGAACTGAAGACTTAGCCCAGGCAGGGTGTCCTGAGTGTTAACTCGCTTTCCTTTACTGTAACAAAGACCCTAAACAATTCACTTTTTTATTTTTTAATATTTATTTATTTATTATGTATACAGTGTTCTGTCTGAATTCTTGCCTGTAGGTCAGAAGAGGGCACCAGGTCTCATTAGAGATGGTTGTGGGCCACCATGTGGTTGCTGGGAATTGAACTCAGGACCTCTGGAAGAGCAGCCAGTGCTCTTAACCACTGAGCCATCTCTCCAGCCCCCCCCCATTCACTTTTTTTTTTTTAAGAAAAAGGAAAAGTTTATCTGATTCACACCTTGGCGGACTCATTGTTTTGTTCCTGTGATTGCACACACCATCATGGTGGAAGCCTATGAGAAGGAGCTTCACCCCAAAGCAGAACATGAAAGAGAGGCAGAGACTAGGGTCCCTCAGTTCCCTGTTAGGGCCTGCTCCTGAAAACCTAGATGTTTCACTAAACCTGGCCTCATAAAGACCCCACGGCTTCCCAACAGCATCAAGCCTTCAACATGCCGGCCTTTAGGGAACATCTAAAATCGGCAACAGAGCATCCTCGGGACTTTGAATTAGTTTATGGAAAAATGGTTGATAAAAATGACCCCTCAAGGCTCTTATGAGGGTGGTCTGATTTATGAGGTGCAAAGTTCCCTGTTAAGGTAAATGTTCAGTAACTATTAGCTCCCTCCCCTTCTTCTTTCTTTTTCTCTCACATTCTTCACCATAATAGGGAGAATATGTTAAATACACCTCTGCCATTGGTTAAATTAACTGTCAAAGAAACAAATATAATGTACATGTAGATAATGTTAGAGATAATTTTCTATAATAGCAGAGAGCGTATGGGATGATTGAAATCCATGAATTATCTCAAATCACCTCCTGAGCCATAACATAAACCTTCTCCCTATCAATTGCTTTTTAATGAGAATTAATAGGAATCCATTTTTCTAGTGCCATATTTCACAGTTGCACGGTATAGCACTGGAATCAGAATAAAGATCTCCTCCCAGCTCAGCTCCATCCACGTCAGAGCGCTCTCCTTCAGGGATCTTAGCATTCACCGCACCACCACAAAACAGTGTCCCCTGCGTTGTGTGTTTTTAACAGACGATAAATCATAAGGATTGGTTTTGTTTTGCTTATTTTTTATATTCAGTTCAGACGGTAGCAGCTATACAATGCATACCAAGTGCTCTGAGAGGGAAGCTTTCGCATTTGCTAGGAAATTCTCTCCTGAAAACCTGGAGAGACTGTCAGAGTGTCTGTTATGTAAATTAAATCTCAGCCTTGGGCAGTAGTGAATTCTGGGTCATTCACAGTATAAGGAAAAATGTCTTACTTTCTCTTAACTAACATGAATTCCCTCTAAGATTTAAGGTAAGAGGTGCACACAATTACATAATAAGTGTGGAAAATGCAAAGGGTCATGCTTTGTAGTCAATCACATTGTAAAAGAGTGTAGATTTGCAAACACTGAAAAGTGTGTTTCCCATCCCCTCCCTCCATCTCTCTCTCTCTCTCTCTCTCTCTCTCTCTCTCTCTCTCTCTTTGTGTGTGTGTGTGTGTGTGTGTGTGTATGTGTGTGTGTGTGAAAGGACAACGTGCAAGAGATAATTCTTTCCTTCCATTGTATGGGTTCCAGGGATTGAACTCAGGTCATCAGGCTTGACAGCGAACCTCTAGTCTCAGGTTTTATCATGTAAGAAGCCATCCCTACTATCTTCATCACTATAAGGAGCAGAGTGATTTGAGAGCGTCTAAGAACACTGCTGGGGGACCGCCTTCCGTTTCTTCAGCCAATAGTCTTTAAGGTACCAGCCCACTGGGGGCATGGTCTCTTATACTTTTAAAAAGCAGCGGGAAGCTGGGGCGCTCTCTCTTGCTTCTGGCTCCCGTTCTGACTACTACACTCTCTTTTTCCTGTTTGCGATGAGAGGGCTGCTGTAAGTTTTTCCCCTCAAATGTATAACCTTTTTTATTATCCCTAATTCTTAACTGATGTGGGATTATTTTGTGACTTCATCCGGTGCCCAACGTTTGGGTTTAGAACCCCTGGCTCTACTGCCTGCCCAGCTCCGCACCAGACCTCCCTCAGCCGACCTCAGCCTCTGCGTGGAGCCAGCAGTTCATATAGAATCTCACACAGTGGCTTTTCTATGGATCAGCCGGGTTCTTTTCCCTTTACAGAACACTACAAATAGGAACAGTCACACCAGTCCCTGTAATCTAAAAGGATGATAATTCCAGTTATACTAATGTTTGAATGAGGGTCAATGACAATAAAATATAGCATTCTTTGAGCCCTAAAGTTTTCAATGCGTGTATGAGACTATTGAACAGGGTGATATCATTCACCCAGGGATTAAATTCATGATTGTAACACTGCGATGCGTATCAAGGGCTTATCTGAGACAGTGATGGCATGGCAACATATTTCAGAAGCTGTGACTGTCCCCATGCAGTAAGTTGTTCTTCTTGCCAAGTACCAAAGGGATGATTATTAGTAATATTAATATCTAAAAAGTTGTTTTATTCATCATATACGGTTAGGAAGATGACTTTTGTCATGAAATAGCTAACCCAATCATTTCTTATAACATTGCCACTATATAGCTTCAAGATTTTTCAAATGTTTCTAAATGCCCTGCATTGTTCTTTGAAAGAAAATTTCAAATATATTCCCATGTAATTTATATTTTATCTTAAAGTTTTTAACTAGAAATGGTAATTTAAAAATTCTTGAATGTGGAGCTGGAGAGATAATGGCTCAGAGGTTAAGAGTGCTTGCTGCTCTGCCAGAGGACCAAGTCTGGATTCTACCTCCCACATTGGGCAGCTTACAACCACCTATAACTCTAGCTCCTGGGTGTCCAGTGCCCTCTTCAGCCTTTAAAAGCACTTTCACATACAAGTTTTCATACACTCATATGAACACATACATGTAGACACACACATAAAAGAAGGGAAGATAGGAAGGAAGGAAGGGGGAGGCATGGAAGGAGGGAGGGAGAAAGGGAGGGAGGGAGGAAGGAAGGAAGGAAGGAAGGAAGGAAGGAAGGAAGGAAGGAAGGAAGGAAGGAAGAGAAGGAAAGAAAGGACAGAGTCCTTAAACTTTCCACAGGTCTACACAATATTTCAAGTCACATCTGTTCAATGATATGTTTTAATGGAAGTTCTAGATTCTGAGATAGAAATAAATAAATGGTTATGATCTTGTTAATTGCCTGTGTTTTCATAAATCTGGTTTACTATTTAAAATAGTAAAAGTGCAACATTTTAGAACATAGTCTATTTTTTTTCTCTTACAGCTTGAGTGGTTTGACTCTTCATGTTATGGCCACGGTATTTAAAAAAAAATTCCAGCCATGTTATTGATACTTTTGACTTTGGACTTTTTCTTCACATTTTTTTCACATGAATTGTGCTCATCAGGAAACATTTTGAGCAGTTTTCACCCAGTCAGAGACTTATTACAATGCCTAAATAAAAAGCATAGTTATTGTTGTGCATTGGTTTTATTGGTTAATGAATAAAGAAGCTGGCTTGACGTGTGATAGGGCAGAGTAGAGCTAGGCAGGGAAAACTAGACTGAGTACTGGGAGAAAGAAGGCAGAATCATGAGATGTCATGTAGCTGCCAGAGGGGAAAGATGTGAGCTGCCAATTGGAACCTTGCTGATAGGGCACAAGCCTTGTGGAAAATATAAAATAATGAAAATGGGTTAATTCTAGATGTAAGAGCTAGCTAGTAATACACTTAAGTGATTGGTCAAGCTGTGACTTAAATAATATAGTTTTCTGTGTGATTATTTTGGGAGTCTGGGCAGCCGGGAAATGAACAAGCAGCCTCCCACAAAAGTGCATAGTAGCCCATGTCTTTAAGCCCAGCACTCAGTAGTGAGAGGCTGGCAGATTTCTGTGAGTTTGAGGCCAGCTTGATCTACAAAGTAAGTTTCAGGACAGCCAAAGCATAAAATGAAAAGTATAGAAATTTAGAAGGAAATATGTGTGACCTCAAGTTAGATGCAAAGTTTCAGACAAAACTCTGAACATAAAGGAAAAGAATGTCAGACATCTGCTAGGTGAATGGCCTTGTTTAGATGACGAAAAGATGAACCAATGACCTAAAAATCTATTTGCAAATCCTATATCTGTGTTAAGTGAAGTAAGCCAGTCTCAGAATGCTAGGTCCTGCAGGATTCCACGTGTATGACATTCAGTGGAGGAGGAAAAGTGGGAAAGAACTAAGTAATGGCTATCAGAGGTCGGGACTGAGAAGAGTGACAAACGTTAGCAGGAGGCACAGTAATTACGGTGACAGATTAGTCCTGTATCCTCAAGCAGAAGTGGGTACATAACCTGTATGGATGGTGAAATTAATAGAATTATACAGCAAAACATAAGGAAAAAGGCTGTAGGTCCTCAGGACCCAGTGCAATCTGAAGAGGTCTTATTACTAACTAAATGGCAGTGACAAATTTCCTGGTTTGGTAATTTAATACAGTTACACAGAGTGATTTAATACAGTTATACAGAATGATATGGGAGAAAGCTGGCCAAAGGAATGCAGAGGAAATCTTCACACTGTTTTTGAAAACTCTCACCAGTCTTTTTTCAAAGTAAGTTTTTTTTTTTTTTTTAAGTGTATATGTGGAATCAGGGAGATGGATCTGTGGGCAAAGTGTTTGCTGCATAAGCAAGAGAATCCGAGTTCACACCCACCGCATCTGCAGAAAAGCCAAGCCTGGCAGCAGGCTTCTGAGAGCTTGGCCTCAGAAAAACAGAGGCAGACCTCCCTGGAGCTCACTGTCCAGCCAGGCTAGCCATTCAGTGAGCTCTGGATTCAGTGAGAGAGCCTGCCCCAAAACAGTAATGTGGCTCAGCAGGTGCTTATCACCCAGCCTGAAGACTTGGGTTGGAGTCTCAGATCCACAGGATGGAAAGAGAGAACAGACTCCCATGAATCATTCTCTGACTTCTATGTGCATATGCATTCGCACACACATACACACACACACACACACACGAGCACACATGTACAATCAGATAAATATTAATAAATGTAAAACAAACATAACTGGGTTTGGTGGCACATGCCTTTAATCCCAACACTTGGGAAGAAGAGGCATGGTGTTTTTATGATTTGAAAACATATGAAGGCCATGCATCTAATTCTAAGTTAGCCAGGACAACAAAGTAAGAGTCTATCTTTTTTTTAAAAAAAAATGATAGTAACACGAAGAGTGACTAAGGAAGACACCCAATCTACACAAGCACACACAAATATGTATAAGAATAGACATGTGCACACATGAACATGTATGTATACATGCCTACAGAGAAGATACACATATATGATGTGAGTGGAGCGCAAACTTACTCTTACCATCAGCAAGCTCAAATCTGTATGCATAGCCACACTGATGCTAAACAGAAACTAAGCACAGAGAATAATATTGAAATCCATAACAAACCAGAGCTGCGAGGAAGCTGAAGCTCTCAGTGAGGCCTCTGACAGTGCAGACTTCTTGACTCTCAGAAGAGACTGGAAATGACACAACTGTTTTGAAAACAGCCGGGCAGCTTCTTATTCAATGCAGCACATACTCACAGCCTATTGCACTTATTGTTTTCTAGAAACAATGTTTTTTAACCCTAATAGGATAAAAATAACTCATGGGGGAAATTAGGGCCTGGAAATTGCGTTGGAAACAAAAGGAAGGAGTAAGAAGATTTGAAGTTAATATTGGAGGCTTTGCTGGAGATTAAACTCAGAGCAGTCGACACACACACTAGAAACTGAGTTTCATTTAGGGAGGCTAAAGCCAAAGATCAAAATTTGGACTCTAATTAGCTGTTTTTTGTTATTTGTAATCATTGAAATTAATAATTAAAATCTTTGGAATTTGAAGTTCTGATCTTTTGCTTTTTAAAAGATGAAATCCGTGGGGCTGGAGAGATGACTTAGTACTTAAGAGCACTTATTGCAATTGCAAAGGGCCCAAATTTGCTGCTCAGCACCTACACCAGCCAGCTCCTAACTACCTGTAACTCCAGCTCCTGTAGCGTCTGCTGAGGCTTTCTTCTTACCTGTGCAGGGACCCTCATATATGTGCACATACACACATCAAGAAAACCACACATACACATCAACAAAAACAGATCTTTAAACTCAAATTTCTTGCAATTTGAAAATTATACCTTTATTAGTCTCTTCAAAAAAATTCCTTTTAAGTTCTAGGAAATTTTGCAGTGGAAAGTGTTACCTTGTAGATGAAATTGTTTGCATAATGTTTTAGCATCTTAGAAATATCCCTGGATTTCAAAACACTTCTTCTAACAGCTAAGAGTAAACCCCTCCATGTGGGGGCCCACAGATGTGTGTTCACTCAGCCTTGACTAAAGGTCAGAGAGTTTGAGCCTACTCTTGCTCTTTCAAAGTTATTGACAAAGGGTCTGGCTCAAGGTGTGGTTACAACCAAGATATCCTGACCTTGGGTATGGTTACTTGGTATTTTGGGTAATGTGATAGCCCAGAGAGGTGAATCTGCTCCATCTTGACCAAAGGTCAGAGAATTCAAGCCTATTCCTGCTCCTTCAAAGAGATGACAGGAGGTTTGACCCAGGGAATGGCTGCCTACAGGATGCTTGGTCTAAGGTGTGGTCACTACATGTCTTGTCTAAATAACAGAGAACTTAACTAAAGATATAGTTGTTTGATGCTTCAAGTATTGATGCAAGTGATTGTTGTGTCCTTTGCATCATGTTAAAGCAGCCCTTTGCCTCCCTGCCCCTTTTGATTTGGAGTATATAAGCGTATGGAAAATAAATGCGGGCAATTTTTAGTACTCACTGAATTTCCCTCCCAGTGCTATCCTGTGTTTCTGTTTTTCCTTTGTACTTCAGATTTTTCTACCTGCCTTTTCCTAGTCATCATGCTTCCCTCCAAGCACAGACAAGTACGTTGGGCGGGACCCAGCTGATGCTGTATCCAATCGCAGGCTATGCCACCTCCATAGTTGAAGTGGAGAGGAAGGTCACAATATCTCTACGTAATTTTTTTTTCATACTGCAGAACATTTGCTAAAATTCTCCATCCTTCTTGTAAATTAAAGATTAAGGCAAGGGCATAAGGAAATTGGATATTGGTGATGTGGAAGACAAGGATCAGATCTTGAATGAATATTCAACGCCCCAGATTCTAGACACTGATGCAGCTGCTCTTGCAGCAAATGGACTGCAACTACATATTTTGAATTATTGAAGCGGTGGCTTGAAACTATTCAGTAGATCAGATGTATTGCCTTCCTCCGTGAGATTGATGAGAATTCAGCTCCGCTCGCCACACTCCAGTGCAGAGGACTGGAGGGCATTTAACACACTGAGAAAGGTCAGAGTCAGACTGCATCGGTTTCTGAACCTAAGAAATTCCCAACTCCTTGCTATGCATTAAAATGAATGAAGAAAAGCTGTGTTGCGATGTGTAGCGTCCCAAAGACTTGCTTGAGGCATAAGGGAAAGAAGCTACGAGGCTTAGCCAGTGAGAATCTCGTTCCGCGCCTTCCAGAGCGTGTAAAGGAAGCATGTTACTGTGTGCTCTCTCATCCCAGGGACGTTATCATCTCACAAGTTATGTGCAGCTTAAATAATGAAGATTCCAACATGGAAAATACATTATTACTGCAGTTGGCCCTACTTTCTTGGCAGATATTCCAAAAACAAAATAGTAAAATGATTTTGTGCTTTGAATTGATGGCAAAATGGATTTTTCATGCAAAAGCCTGGAGTCTGATTTCACTGTAGGCAAGAGTCCGCAATAGTTTTTCAGGATGCTAGGTTCTGAGAAAACATTTCCACCATGATCAAAGGCTGCTAACTCTGAAGTTCGACTATGCTGTTTGAGCCACAATAGTCGTTAATAGTAGTACATCATAGTTTCCTAAGTAAGGTAGACTCTCCACTAAAGCTCTAAGACAACTCCTGCTCCAGCTGATGTGCTGTGGATTTGGAAGAGAGGCTCACCTTCCCCCTCCTTGGTTATTTGCTTCTGATTTGTATATCTGATGGGTCAGGATAGCAATTGAGCCAGTTCTTCCCCACAATTCTTTAGTCTCTCCTAGCAGAAAAGATCACACAGAACTCAACACAGTTTTTTAATTATTTTGTTTCTTCTTCTGAAGGAAATATGGTACAGCAAACACACACACACACACACACACACACACACACGCGGACATACATACACACACCACAACATATCCTTACAGTTCCTTTCCTTATAATTGACATCCAAAATTACTTCTAGTGTCCTCATCTATATTAATTATAAGGTTCAAAATAAAATCTTCCATTGAGACACCATGATTGACAAGCTCCTGGAGAAAGAAAGAGAAATATTTATTAGTGGGAACTGGGAAAGCCCAAGGTGGTTTAGAAAAGGCAAGAGGCAGTCAGTGAGGCTTCACCGCCACTCTGTTACTGACTAATGTCTGACACATTTGTAATCATTTATTTAGCACAAATAATTTATGAGACACAAACTTGAACAGTTACAAGCTGAACTTTTAACTTGAGGCTTTTAGCTAGTGATGTGGCTATTCTCATCCAAACCAGCACTGTAGACTATTCATTTTCACTGTCACATGACATCACACAGTGGGAGCGCCCTAACAGAACACAGCTGGACATGCCATTCAAGCCTTTACCAACTCACATTGAAGGCTGAGGAATTGACCAATAAATTAATTTTGATCAAGATTACCTCTGGATGAATTATAATCCTTCATAGGAAATAAGCAAAAAAGATCCCTAGGGTCCTTGGATTCTTGGAGCAGGGACACTGGGTCCTTTAGTCAGTATGGTGGTTTGAAAGAAAATGCCTCCCAAAGGGAGTGGCATTCTTAGGAGGTGTGACTTTGTTGGAGGAAGTATGACCTTTTTGAAGGAAGTATGTCACTGTGGAGGTGGGTATTGAGTTCTCACACATGTTCAAGCCATGCCCAGTGTCTGAGACTACTTCCTATTGCTTGATGGTCAATATGTCAGGACCCTGAGCTGCTTCTCCAGCACCATATCTGCCTGTATGCTGCCTTGCTTTCTACCATGACAATAATGGACTAAACTCTGAAATGTAAGCAAGCCAGCTCCATTGAAAGGTTTCCTTTATAAGAGTTGCTATGGTCATGGTGACTCTTCACAGAAATAGAAACCCAAACCAAGACAGTTAGCTAGCCATGTCCTTGGGTCTATCAATTATTGTTCTCTTATCTTTTTATTCCTTTGCTTTGCTGTCCCTTTTTCCCCTGTGTGCAGGTTTTGTAACACTGTATCCTGCTTCATAATCACTCTAAATGAACATGATTTGAGTTTTGGATTCTGGAAAAGAAAAACAATTTTTATCTTAATGAACAGAGTTGGCTTTTTAAATTGAATCACACCTGGGTTTAAATTTTGATTCTTCTGTTTTCTAATTTTGAGATCGTGGATTATTAACTCTCCCGTGTTTCAGATCCTTTTTTCCTTTGAAAAGATGGAAATAAAAGCATGTGTTCAAAAGATTGACAGCGCTGTTAAATAGAGTAAGATATTAATGCTCACCATTATGTCTGGCCCAGAGAAGGTGTTGCGATGTTCAAGAAATAGAAAGATTGACAAGTAAATAAGCAAGGGAGCGAGCAAAGAAGCCACAAGTGAGCAAAAAAAGGAGAAAAATTCTAGCAAAATGATGATGGGAGTCAGATGCATGCACCTTCTGGGGGGGGGGGGGCTACTGAAGCCATGAAGGTCCAGGCTTCCTTCTCCAAAGGGTGGTACACTGCACACAAGAGTGTCCTTAGAACTGGATGGCACCACAGCCTGCTTTATAAACTCCTCACTTGGAGAAGATAAGAATGATCTTGTTGAGCAAGGTCAGAGGGACCCTGATCTAGAACTTCCTGATCAATGGTCCTCTTTGGAGCTCCCTGGTGGGAGACTGAAGCACAGACATCAAGGAGGCGGCCTGAGTGCTCTAGCTTTTGAAAGCCAGAGTTCTAAGCAGGACCAAGCTGGAACCTGCTGCCAGCCACAGTGCGAACTCCATGACAATTCTTCATTCATTGGCCCCATCTCTAACCTTGTTCGCACACTCACCTCTAGTCAGTCTCGGCCTAGCTGACGCTCCTGTATAGACTCACAGAGAGGGCCTCTTCAAAGACTTCCTACCGCTAAGGGTTTGAGCCAGACTCTAGGATTCAGCCAATGAGCGCAGGCAGAGGGGCTGATTCTAGTCTCTCCCACCAGAGACCAGTGACTGCAGCCTTTGAGACCTGCTGGTGACAGGAGACCTGTTGCTAGTATTTCTGTCAGTGACTTGTGGTGTGACTTGTAGGCTTGTTATGCAAGGGTTTGCTCTTGAAGACCGTGAAGCCTATAAGAGAACAGGGCTGTAACACTTGCAAGCTCTGGGATGAGTGCCTCAAAGCCTACTATGGGATTAGAACTGGAACATTCACAATTTCCTGGATGGTATCCTGTTGGGTCAAGGGCCTCAGAATCCTTCCTGCGCAAATTGTTACTTTCACGTGACAAATCATGGTCCCTGCAAGCATCACAGCAGGCAGGGAAACAAACTGTGAGAGGCAAGAAGCAAAATTCAGTTTGACTGGACTTAGTTGGTGCTGGGTCAAACTTCTAGCGAGTCTGACCCCAGGTAGTTTATTATAAACATATTTAAACACAGTACAAATTGGAGGAAAAAAAGTTCCCTGGTGCAATCCAATCCCTAGTGTACAAGGAGGCATAATTACGCCAAAACTCAACTCAGAGTAATGACATTTCTTCCAAGAAGTTGGGTTCTAGAGATAGGCCACATTTATTAGCCTAAGGGTCTAGGGGATTTGGTGTGGGCTGGATCATGCAGATAGCGTAGAGGTCATTTGGGCTACACAGCCCGTGTGATGTCTCCCCTAAGAATGGGTTCTATTGACTGAAAAAAAAAAAAAGCTAAAGAAAAAAGTCTGGGGGTGGTTGGATAGTCTGGGAGTGGTTGGATAGTCTGGGATAAACATTTGCGGGATTTGCGGGGGATGGGGCAGGTGAGGTCTGGCTCTACAGAGAGCAATGTCACCAGGTCACCAGGCTACTTCCAGCCTCCTGGGTGGAAAAGGAATGTTTCCTCCTTGGAAGAGACAAGCCTGCATGATTAACATTCCTGGTCCCCCTAATGCTCTGTGGGCACAAGGGCATTTGTGTAACCAACACAATCAAAGCTGCTCTTATTGTCCCTTTGTTGTCTTGCCCACCCCATTCTTTCGAGGTCAGACAAGAACCTGGCTGGAACCAGGAGGCAGTCTCTACTGACCACTTTGGTGTGGCAAAAAATGAAGCTTTTGTGCTTTGAATGTCCTGACACAGTCAACCTGAGCATCAGTCTGGATTTAGAATCACCATGGAAACAAACCTAGGGGCATGTCCAGGAGGGACTTTTTTAACTGGGGTAACGAAGGTGAGAAGACCCACCCTGATCATGGGTGGCGCTATTCTCTGGGATGCTGGCTCTAATAAAGGTAAGGAAGCAGAACTGAGTGAGCAGCAGCATTCATCTCGTTCTGCTTCCTGATTGCAGATAAAACGGGACAAGCTTCCACCAGGATGGCAAATATTTAATGAAAAAACAAGAAAAAAAATGGCTCTGTCCTACCAGATTCTGCCTACCTACAAGATTGAACTTGATCAATCATGGTCATTCCGGCCTTCTTTACCCTTTCTAAGTCTTGATTCTCTTTGAATTGCCCACAGTTGCCTCCAGATGATGATTCTAGATCCAGATGCCTAGAAATCATATTTCCAGATAGAACGATGTTCTGCCCTGGAAGCTTCCCTCGTGTGCCTAAGTGATTTTCCTTTATTTCACTTTAGTAACCTCTAGGGGGAAACTGTCCCTCCCAGAGCCTGGCAGTTTTACATAACATCTCGGCAAGCCTCTCTTCTCATTACTAGGAATCTCCGAAACACAGAACAGACAGATTTTGACCTGCTGGCTCTGTGGCATCCTTAAGACCTACAGGCTAATAAGAAAACAATCAAGACACAGAATACGTATTATACAACATGTGACATATAAAAATTACAAACTTCCCATCTTATGCCATGTTGTGTATCATTCATGGTGGCTACAGATACTAAAAGCTTTCCTGGGGACATTTGTGGTATCCAATCTCATGTAGTATTCCTGAATGTTCTGTAGGGACATTTGTGGTATCCCTTCTCATGTGGTATTCCTGAATGTTCTCTAGGGATGCTTGTGGTATTCCATCTCATGTAGCATTCCTGAATGTTCTCTAGGGATGCTGTGGTATTCCATCTCATGTAGCATTCCTGAATGTTCTCTAGGGATGTTTGTGGCACCCCATCTCATGTAGTATTCCGAAACATTCTCTTGGGATGTTTGTGGCATCTCATCTCATGCAGTATTCCCGAATGTTCTCAAGGGACATTTGTGGTGTCCCGTCTCGTGCAGTCTTCCTGCGCGTTCTTGCTCATTCTCTCTCTTCATATGTTATTGTGACTTTGAACCTTTCACAGGCTATAGACAATCTTTGTTGTCTTCTATTTACCTTCAGGTCTATGCTTTTGGCTTTTGTTCTGTTTTTCAAACAGGGTTTCTCTGCGCAGTCCTGTCTGTCCTGGAACTCACTCTATAGACCAGACTCATCTCAAACTTACAGAGATCCTCCTGCCTCTGCCTTCTGAGTGCTGGGATTAAAGGACTGTGCCACCACCACCCAGCTCAAGTCCCTGTTTTGTTCCCTCAAATGCTAGGATATGTATGTGGAATAATTGTTGGGCTGGAAGACAAAAATAAAATCTGTTTCCTTTCCAAGAACGAAAGTGGAAGACAAAAAAAAAAGTCATTTCCTTTCCAAGAACAAGCAAACAAGTTCTTCAGCATTACTCTTTTGTGCTCCAGATATCTCATCTTCTCACATACAGCCTGCCCTTTGCACTCTAAGGACCCTCCCCAGGAAAGCAAACGTGCAAGAGTCTTCATCTGGATACTTAGTCTACACAGAATTACAAGCTTGTTTTTCTTGCCTAATACTAAGTCCAGCATTCACTGTGTCTTTCAAATGCCATGGAAAACCTAGGTTCATTCCATCTGTTTGCTGTGTGTATTTAATGTAAAGATTCTTTTCTTTCATTTGCAAAATAATGACTACACCTCGATGCCTCACATCTATGTTGAGAGGGGAAGGAAGCAGACTAGCAGAAGATAATGTGCCCTCCTCTCAACAGGGTTTCTCCTCTGGGCAACTCTCTCCCCTCTGATCTAAATTGATATTACTCCTGATCAAAACTGTGTTCTCCTGGACAAGTCAGTCTGTAACCGCAGCTGGGATGCGAGCTATTTTAATTTTCTAGCCTTTAAAATAACAAAGTATATTTTACTAGTATATCACTTCTTCCATTGATTTAAGGGAATTCTATTCATCAATTTAAGGAAATTATATTCATGGGCTGTATATACTGTGTGTATACTGCTGTGTATATAATGATGTGTATGTCTTTTACATTTTATATTGGATTCGACGAGGTTCCCTAAGGCACTACAAGTAATTCTCAAGCGGTAAACACTTTGCAGAATGATTTTTTAAAGATCCTACTACAGAGCTAGAAGTATGCAAAAGGAATAGGAAGAAATGGCAGAAGGCAACAACAAAGAAAGAAATACCAGAAATGAGAGGCAGAAGAAGAGAAACTGAATCAGATGTCAGGACAATAAGTTAACAACCGCCACAAGTGCTTGTTTCTCAAAATCAGAGTCAGAGCACACTCAGTCTCTCTTCCCAGGGTGTTGATGAGGGCACTGCCGGAAGGGAAAAACATCCAGATGTTTCAGTGCCTCCACAAAAACACATATGTAATGTTTCTAAAAGAGAGAAATTATTGATTGCATTATACTGCATAAGACTATTCAAACACAGACAAAAATATCTTTTTTCTCTTTTGTCTCTTAGGAATTCAAAACTAGCAATAGCCTTTAAACTGTATCCAAAAGAAACCTGCTAACAATATACTATGTACAGAAACTAGAGGGCGTCCAGCTGAGGATGCAGCTCAGTTAACTGGGAGAGGATTTGTCTAGTGTGCATGAATTCCTGGGTTCCATTTCCAGCACCTCAGAAACCAGAAGTGGGGGTACACATCTGCGCTGTGATCCAAGCACTTAGGAGGTGGAGGCAGGAGGATCAGAAGTTCTAGGTCATCCTGAGCTACATAATGAGTTAAAGGCTACTTCTGCATGAAAAAGAAGACATGGCCATGAGTCAAAGCTCACTTCACTCCTATTTTATACTCCAGACTTCAGTGTTATATTCCCTTCTTCCTTTGCTCTTTTTCTTCCTACACACACACACACACACACACACACACACACACACACACACCCAGACACCAAATCTCTATATCCCTCTAGTGTTTTGGGCAAATACACACATATTTTCAAAATAGCAATGTGGTTTTGCAAGTAAAATCAAAATATTAAAGTATTATAGAATCCTGTTTAAGGAGAGGAATACTTTTAAAATTATTCTCTTTAGTTTTATGTCTTTAAAAATTAATTTGGGACAGAAAAAAAAACCATTCTAATGTCTTGTTCTTCTTGTCACAGCTTACATCCTTATGCATGAAAATACACAGATAATTTACCACACACGTATTATGCAATCCTGAAATAGTAGCAAAAATTGTTATTTCCATTTAAGGTTTACGTCTCTAACATCTTAATACTATATTTAGCTTTCACTTTCAAAAGCACTTCAAAATCCACTTTTAATGTATATCCATGTACCATGATTCCACTATTATAGATATGTTGTAAGCTTAAAATATTGCTCATAATTAATACATTTAAGACAGATCTCATGAATATCATAGCATTTAACATTTTATCACAGTAGGATGGTCACATTTTAAATTCATTAATTCACTTGACTTACTCGTCTGCAACCGAGATGTACGAGTGTTTGCAGTTACATTTTCTTCCTGTGGTTTGCGCTAAGGAGACTAGGGACAGACTCTGTCATCTTCTCTAGTCACCACCAGCATCTGCTGTGGTATCTGGACATGGTTAGTGTCCAGCAGACGTTTCGGAATGAATGGATGAAATCGGCCTTTATCATCAGCATTTGTTTCTGCTTTCTACTGCATTTCTTAACAACTAGGTAGCTGATTCCTTCTCTCCCACAGAGCAATCCACAGCCAGATAGGGTAAGACACAACTGGAATACCATCTGGTTGGAAGGCTGAGACAGAAAAATCACATGTTCAGGGCCAGTCTGAGAAATTTAGTGAGATACTCTCTCAAAATAAAGTTTATCAAAGAGCAGGCAGTGCACACATGTGTGATGTGTGTGTTGGGGGTTGGGGGAATGAGAATGTTATTTCAAAGTTCTTGTCTAGTGTGCACAAACCGTAGGTGCAATTTCTTGTGGCCCAATAGATAAGTATATGAATGAATGATCCTTTTCTGTACTGTAGAACTGGAGGCTTGGAGGATAATTCCATGTATTTTACAGAATTATGTAGCATGTTGGTCCTAAATAAAACATTCCAATTTAGAGGAACACTCCTTAAGATGCAGGATGTTGTATACAGAGGTGAAATATTCCATCCTGTAGGGAAGTTCATTGAGACTCAGGAGATAAAAAACTCAATAGCTTCAGGAAGTCCCTGAAACTGATCAGATTCACTTGGCCCCTCCCGTGAGAAAGAGATTGAGAGAGAGAGAGAGAGAGAGACAGAGAGAGAGACATAGAGAGAATGAATGAGAATAGACGCTCAAGGACAATTTATTAGAAATTAAAATTAAAACCCCCAAGGCAGGCAAGCCATAAATCTTGCAGCTGCCCGATGGTGAAAAATGGAGACAAGAAGGAAAAAGAGAACACACCATCTGAGATGATTCAGCATTGAGGTCAACTATGTTGCAGGGCAGGGACCTTTAGAGAAAGAGTAAGGAATCACAAAGTCCCAAAAAGACATACCTAGGCTCTGGCAGCATTTAAGAAGAAAAGAAAAAAGTACAAGGAATATTTCTTGTTATAAAACCACCCGAGAGAGACCTTGGTGGCAGGTGAGAAACAGACATACCATGCAGACAGAGCGGCCTCGTGGGAAGAGAGATGCAGAGAGACAGAGAGAGGAGATGGGTGGGGAGAGGGAATGAGAGAGAAGAGGAAGAGGAAGAAGAGAGAAAGGCGGGGTTCCGCCTTCTAAAGAAAGGGGTTTATGACTGCGCACAGAGACCACACAGGGCCAGGGCACTGCCTGCTTACCGGGCTTGCACGCAAAGGTGATGCACACCACCAGGTCTCCAAGGTGTGGGCCAGGTGTGCCTGAATGCAAACACTGCTGACTCAGAAAAGGGAACAGACCCAGCCAAACCACAGGGCATCAGGTAGAGACCTCACTAGAGCTAAGAATTCTGGGAAGGACAAGTACATCATCTTAAAGTGGACAAGCCTTTCTAGAAGTGGGTCTCTCAGTCAGGTCCTTGACCGGCCTGCCTGAAATATGGGAGAAGACAAGGGCTCATCTCCACTTAGAAGACGATCCCATTTTTTACAGCCTTTGATAGGTCCTACGAAACTTGCTACCTAGCGAGATACTCAGAAAGATTAGCCTTCTTCTTCGTTTCTTTTCTCTCTTTATCTTTTGGATGCTGGCAAAACCTGGACATGCTTTTCCTGACACTCGGCTTTCCCGTTTGTTCCCTGAAGCCTCAACCCCACGCATCTTCCATGTGGCTTCTTGCTGACCTCCACTTTCTAGATCTGCCTGGTTTCTAGCACTTTCTCTCAAACGGACTGGCTTTCCAGCTGCCATGTCTCCCGTCTCCTTTCTCCTGGAACTACTGAGATGTTCAGCTTGCATCCCTGTTGTTTTTCTCACAAATGCTAATAATAATAATAATAATAATAATAATAATAATAATAATAATAGTCTCCACATTATCTTCTGGATACATTTCTAAACTCTTTTATTGGCCAGACTAGGCATCCAAAAGAGGGAAGCCCGGTTTCTCCAGTAACATAATCTTGCAGTCTGTCTTTGGTGTCTGATCTGGAGCTAAGAGACATTTCTTCAAGTCTTCATAGGAGAAGTCACCCAAGAACAGGTTTGTCAAAACACTTTCCTCTTTGAAAGAAATAACCGGGGCATACCAGTTGCCACTGGGAGTTTCCACAGGGTCCCCTGAGGTTTTAGACCCATCTCGTGTATTCAAGAGCAAACCACAAGATTTTATGTTGGCTGTTCTATAAGATTGGTGGCCACATAAAAATGAGTCCAGTGGATATAGTCTTGTCTAGAAAGATAAAAATTTGAATGTGAAAATACATTATTGGTTTCTGGTGGACATTCCATATACTTTAGTACTGTATGAATCATTTCAAAGCATCATTATAGAACAAAAGATTGAAATTTAATTAAAGATACTGTGGTAATTTGAATGACAATGTCTTCCTTAGGTTCATATTTTGAATGCTTGGTCCCCAGTAGCTTGATCTGCTTGGGCGGTATTAGGACATGTGGTCTTGTTGGAAGAAGTGTGCCGCTATGGGTGGGCTCTGAGGTTTTAAAAGCCCATGTCGCTCCCCCTTTTCCCCCGACCCCCCATGTTTGTGAATCCGATACTATCTCTCAGCTACTGCTCCAGTGTCATCCTCAGCATGCTGGTCATGGACTAACCCTCTAAAGCTGTCTTCAATAAACTCGTCTATACATTTCCTTGAAAAGAAACTCACACAGACACCCACTTCAGACTAACTATAAACCCATCATGTTACCAGTGCCTAATTTTAGTGTCTAATTTCATGATGAATTAGAAAGTTGAAAAAGCTGAGTTGTAGCGGCGCACGCCCTGAAACCCAGTACTCGGGAGGCAGAGAAGGTGGATCTCTGTGAGTTTGAGGCCAGCCTGGTCTACAAGAGCTAGTTCCAGGACAGGCTCCAAAGCTACAGAGAAACCCTCTTTCGAAAAAAAAAAAAAAGTTGGAAAAATCCTGTAGATGGCCCTTAGAATCTCTACTGTCTTTAGGAATCCATATTTTTAAATAACTATGAATAAGAATTCTAATCCTGTTCTGTCACTACTTTGTTTTGTAATCTTTTTCTTATTCCATCATAAAATATACAATAGCATAATTTTCTTAAAAGGAGCCTAGGAGGTCTAATTAGTATATTAGTGTATGTGTATATGTGTGTATGTATGTATACATATACATACATATATACATATATAAAGCAGTCTGGGAAACTCAGAGAAGAATTATAGTCATACTGATAGTATAGTAATAGTATATACTTGTAGTATAGTAATTCTCTAAGTTTATATATATATGTATAAATATATATAATATGGTAATTCTATATAGTAATATATTATATATAAAATATACTGAAGTTACAAAGCAGCTTTATAACAATACATATTTTCAATGTGACTATTTCAGGGTTTTGTTCCTTATGCCAATATTGGAATCTAAAATAATGGTAGTAGCTTTGCTTCCTGAAAGCAAAAGTAGAAATACCCTTTTCTTAAAGCACCCAATGCCCCTAATTTCCCAACCATTGTTAAAGTAATAACCTTAGTACTTTCTATGAAGAACCAAAATCATAAGCAATAAATTCAATGCAAGTAAGGAAAATGGCTGCTACAGTTGGCTTGGGCTCTGGATGTTTCTAATGACATACTGACACCATCCATGATGTGTTAATGTTCTCTGAGTGGGCTGCTCAGGATCCATATAACGAGCCAAATGTTAATTTAAAACAAAGCTGAATGAAACAATGCCTATGAAAAAAAAGGCAACAATACAAAGGGGTGGAGGCAAACTCTGAATGTCACAGTGACAGCCCCAAATTTTCCTCTGTTTGTTCTGCTAAACTGAAAGCAATAACAGCCATCGTGCGTCTATTATGGATTAATTCCCATAACTTGTCAGTGACTAAAAAGCAAATGTCCAATCATTTAAATATTTCCAGGACATATCAAGAGTGACAGTATCTGATTCCCTCAAAGTACAGATTTTGTTATCACAGAATCCAATTCCTTCGCCTGCCAAATCCCTCATACATATATACACATAGATATACAAACGTACATATATGTGCATAAATATATATACTAACATATATAGTGACATCCTTCTAATAACAGAATTATTTGAACTCGGCCTGCCTATCTTTTTCTATTCTCATCATTACTACTAATAAATAATCTAATTTCATCTGGACTCTGGGTATTACTCTTCTGTTTCTACAGCCTGTCACTGAAGTCTGCCCTGTCTGCTGCTGCCAAGATAACTGATTAGAGGAATTAAGAGTGGAACTGGAGACCAAGGCCAGAGTGCAAGGTGGGTAGAATGGGGGTTCTGATGTGGCTTTGGGCTGTGCACCAGGGTGGAGGTGGCTTTTCAAGCTATGGTTCTATAAAGAATTCACTTCAAAGAGTGAAGTGTAACTCCATAGCATGACAGTAGGTTCAGTGAAGTCCGACACAGTGCAACAGCAGGTAGCTCATGATAGAAACACTACCCTAATCCGTGCCTCTTCATCCCGGACCTATTCGCTCTGCATCTGTCCACACCATACCAGCTCACACCACACGGTTGTGTACATTCCAACCCCAAACAATACCAACTAACAAGACTCATTTTTACTGTTTCCACCTTCAAATAGCACCATAGTTAGGACACAATTGGAGGGATGTGCGTGTGGGTGTGTGTGTGTGTTTGTGTGTGTGTTTCCTAATTACAGAGTAAAGATTCAAAACAAAAGAATTCATATTGAGCATACTATGTGTTAGGATCGGAAATTTTGATAAACTTCCAGGGAAAAACATTGACTGTCTCATGACAGATGGTGGGTGAGATTACACACTAGGTACTCCCTATGTAATACTTTTGTGGAAAGCAGGCAAAGATCAAAAGAGGGCATATTTTGCCTCTCTCATATAGATGAACCTTCAGTATTAATTTCTTGGTTTCTCATCTATCTACCCCATTGCTGGGGTCATTCTGAGCTCTTTCATACCACCCTAATTTCAGCAGCCACTTTTTTTCAACTGCACTCATCTGTTTTAACTTCTGATGGTGTGCAGCATGTCTACTTTAGACTTCATATTTTAGTGGCCTATCAAAGTCAATACAACAAAACTCTTTATTTCTCTTTATGCATCTACATCTGAAACTTCATTTTTCATACCAATTACTATAGCTATGCATCATACATCTATTCAGCCTTAAACCCTGCAAGACAATTTCAATTCTTTCCCATCTCCGTCTATAACCCTGCGACAAGTTCTATAAGACCAGTAATCACCGTAATCCTGATTCGTATCATTCTTATATCCTGTCTCTCACTCACGTAAGTAACCATCATTACTCATCAGATCTGTTACAGTTCCTTAACCCTTCTCCCTACTTTTATTCTTGCAATCTATATCACCCAATTGCTACACAGCAGAGTAATTTCTTAAATATGAACCAGACTGCAGATCTACTTGGATCATCCCCCTGCCAACTTTTTCACATTACACCTAGAACAAAATCTATACTTCTGAGGAATAAGTCCTACAGGTCTGGTCGTCCTCTAGCCTGCTGGGCTTATCTAAGACACTCTAATTTCCTACATTCCCACATTGTCTGCACCTCTCATTCTCTGACCTCCAACACTACCTATGGTTCTGTCTTTGAAATGTCCAGTTTGATCCTCCCTTAGCAGTGTGTCATGGTCAGCTCAGGACTAGTGTGGCAAAATTGTCATGAATGGGGTGGCTTATATTCAAGTCTGTGTTATGGCAGTTGATTTCTCATAGATGGTGCCTCTTCTTGGATCTTTACATGATAGATGGGGTGCAGAGCTCCTTTGGGGTTTGTTGTGTTGTTGTTTAAAATAAGGACACAAATTCCATTCAGAGCTTTCATGACCTACTTATCTCCAAAGATCCTACTGCTTAAGAGTACCTACCACCTTAAGATATAGGTCTCTACATACATGAATTTTCGGAAGGAAGATACAAACATTTTGATGATTGGGTCAATATATTATCATGTTCCTCCATGCATTCACAGTGCACTTGTTGACTGAGCACCTAGTATGAGGCACTTTGCATGAAGTTCTGAGAAGCAGCAGTGACTAAATGTCCTGCTCCCAGGGAGTTGACATTCTTGTGGCTCAAGGATGTTCTATCATGTTCCATGGGGATTCTAGAAATGGCCTCCTACCTCTCCTTTCTGCATCAGTTCTTGCTCCATTTAAATTCAATTCCAATGTGGTAATCAATAATTGATTTAAAAACGTTTTTTAAAAGAACTCTGCCTAAAACACTTTTTTTTTTCATTTGGAGTCCTATCATTTTTCATGCTTAATTTCTGTCCGTGACCAAATGGCTATCTAAAATGTTATTGAGGACCTGTTTGTATCCTACAACTCGTGTGTGTGTGTGTGTGTGTGTGTGTGTGTGTGTGTGTGTGTGTGTGCATGTGTTGCTAGGGTCTTACCCAGAATCTCCTCCAGGGAAGGTTAACATTTTATAATTGAACTGTATGTCAAACCCTTCATTATCTTTTTATTATCTGTTCCTCTACTATAGTCTTAGCTTAGTAATGACAGGGACTTTGTCTTTTAATCTTTGTGTCCTCAACAGAACCTGATACATCATATAGAATTCATGCATCTTATATAGTGAGGACATTGTCTAGGATGTGACAACATCCTAGAAAAGAATATAAGCCACATGGAAGTTTCCAAACTTGGGTTTATCATATGGAATAGAGAAGCCGTAGGAGGAAGCAAAGATATTTACAGGATTGTCTACATAACACTTCTAATCACACACACACACACACACACACACACACACACACACACACACACACTTTTCTGTGGCCCATACGGAAAAACTTACAGCATTTTTGCCCCAAAACTAAAATATGATAGTTACCAGTGAGTACTTTTTCCAAAAATACCAGACTTTCTATTATAAAACTCTACATAAGGAGAATGGTAGCAGAGACTTTAGACCTAAGAAAGAGATGAAAAAGACAACTCTGCCCTAGAGAAAAACTCTAGAGAAATCAGTATGTTCCTTCCAGCATGCATCTCTCTGCTCTGCTTCCTTCCACTCTTTCACCTAAGTTGAAGCAGTCATGATTATAAAGAGAAAACCCCAGATGTCTACCAAATGCATGGAAGAAAACTCTTTGGAAACAGATTGCCCAAGCATTGGTGTGAGCCATTGCATAGTATTTGCCTTTAAACGTTAATTTGTCCTTTCTTAGGACTGCTCCATCAGGTATTTAAAATCTTACAGATAAGGTTAAAATGGTGATGTGATCAGTCCATCCTCACAGATTTCAAGCGCAAAGATATGAAACTAGAAAGTTTTGTTCCATACCTCTGTACTTTTTACCACTAAAGCCTCGGTGGAAGAAGTCCATGAAAATTCCTCATGTTAATTCCTTTGAATTTCCATTCATTAATGGAACAAGAAGGAAGAAAAACAAGACACTTGAGGTGGATATGTAACACCAAGTAGAGCAGCTAACATAATCAAACAGAACAATTAACACTATGGGAAGCAAAGTAAGTCAGGGAAATTATTTAGTAGATGTCTAATAATATCCCTTAAAAAGATTCAAGGGGCTGTTACCTTCATAACAATTCATATAATCAAGCTGTTTTGAAAGATGAAAAATCAGAAAATAAAAAGATCTTGGAAGTCTAAAATATTGTTGAAATTTTCAGAATATAACTACACTTGAAGAATTAAAAAGACACAACATGATACCAACTGCTAACACCTGGTCATGGTAAAATAATCCCAGAAAATTTAGCAACAGTAGCATACATAATGTTTAATGTGATTGACACCATTTATATATGAGAAGTTGATCTAGGACAAGGTGTCATAGCTAGCTCCATCTGTAAACCTAGAGCCATCTGCTTAAAAGAAACCTCAATGGAAGACTTGCCTCCCTCAAATTAAAAGTAAGTGCCACAATGCCTGACAAATGCCCCAGATTTAAGAAGCATCTAGGCAAGTGAGAAGGCTCACACGTAAAAGTGCTTGTCTGCAAACCTGATCTCCTACATTTGGTCCCTGGAATCCACTGTAGATGAAGAGAAGCACATCCCAGAAATTCCCCTCTGGCCTGCACACCTACACACACTGTGGTATGCACATGCTTGCGCGCGCGCACACACACACACACACACACACATCATATAGACAAAAGCAGTATCATTTCAATAAAAATATGATTCTAGAATGTCAATCTATTTTGCCAATAGAGAAAAGAAAATTCAACAATGAACTCAAGAGAATACATAAAGCTCTACCAGAAAGCCGGGGTTCTAAACTGAGTCAAGGGATGGGGGAATGACTTGCTGTGATTCTTTGTGAATCCACTTGACATAATGTTAGAACATTCAGTGTTGAGGAGTGTAATTTTAATCACATATGATTATGTTTTCCTTTTTTTAACCGGTAAATCACACAATTTGGGTACTGATGTCTCATGTTCTATAATTAGTTATAAATATTATTTTTAGCTTATAACTTTGAGTCAAAATAGTTTCAAAATCACAAAAGTTCTGATTTTACTTATAAAATGATTCAAAAGAAATAGTTTCCTATAATGGACAATATTAGAATGATACTAGGAGTGCTGTAAGGACAAGTTAAGGGACTTTATTCTTCACATTCTGGAAAAGTAACTCAAGAGATTCTACTGAAATATGATACATCGAGAAAAGTAACATTAATATTTAAAATTACAACTGTTCCAGTTGACCTTACATCAGGTTAACCCACGCTAGAGATCTTAATTGAGAAAATGCCTGCCCAAGATTGTTCTGTGGGCACGTTTGTGGGACATTTTCTTGATTCGTGTGAAACAATGCAGCTCTCTCTCTAGGTGGTGCCACACCTGGGTTGGTGAAAAAAAAAAAGCAGACTGAGAAAGCCATGGGGAGCAAGAAAGTAAACAGCCACTTCCTTGTTCATTCCATGGTTTCTGCTTCTGTTCCTGCCTCCAGGTTCCTGCCTTGAGTTCCTGCTTTCATTTCCCTTCGTGATGGACTGTTTGTTACCTGGAAGCGGAAAATAAAACAATCTTTCCTCCCCAAGTTGCTTTTGGTCACAGTGTTTTGTCACTGCAATAGAAACCTAACTAAGACGATGACAATCACCGCTAGGGTAACTAATATAACAAGTGGAGTGGGAGGGAAAGAGAAGACTGGGGTGGAAATGTAATTGGGGTCACTTTCAATTTTCAGCATTGTTTTCGTCAATATCATCTAAATTTAAGAGCAGCTGGTGTACAACTTTATTAAGAGACATAATGGAAAGCTTCTAGAACAACAAACTGTATAACACATCAACAAGTGTGCCTTTAAAATAAGTAAATATCTTGGCACCTTGGTAACACCTGGCTGAAATAGTAAATGGAGAAATTAATTAGTCTTCAAGTCATATGGCTCAAAAACAACATGTTTTTACAAATTAAAAGCATATATTGTGAAAACAATAAATTATGTGACGTTAATTCCAGAATAATGATCGTTTCTTAATTGAACTGGAGAATAAACAATGCCAGATAAACAAAGATACATAAAATAATAAATGTATTTAAAGTATTTATTTGTTTTAATAGCAAAATGAATCAATAGCAAGCTTTACTGTCATTATCACTATTTGCATGCAAATCAGAAGGTTATCTTGGACAGTTTCTTCAGTGTTTGGGTCCAGTATGATAAAAGAATAATCTTGTAATGATAATGATCTGAGAAGTGACAGCCGGGCAGTAGTGGCACACACCTTAAATCCCAACACTCAGGACACAGAAACAGATGGAGCTCTGGAAGTTTGAGGCCAGCCTGGTCTACAGACGAGTTCCAGGTCAGCCAAGATTATACAGAGAGTTTCTTATTATATATTTTAAAACTTCAAATATAGAGAATATAACATGTAACCCCACTCCAAGTTATCATATAGCAATTAATCTTTCCTTTCACCTACTAAAAGGAAACTGTTATCATTTTATATACTTATTTTTAAGGCTTTGCTTTTTAGGAATGTAATATTTACAATAAAATTTGAGAAAAGGCATAGAGATTCCTACCTTCCTGAATAGGTATAATTCCTCTTTTATTTCCTGCCCCACCAGAGTGGCACATTTATTTTATCTGATGAGCCTAGAATGTACATCTCATTTACCCCAAAGTCATAATCTACTTTTAGGGTTCAAATTTTGTTCTTTGAGGTTATTTTTGTTTTGCTTTCTTTTTTGAGATAATGTCTCATGAAGCTATGACTGACCTCAAATTCATGTAGCAAAGGTAAGGTGAGTTTTTCATGATATATTTCATGAACAATCATTTCATTCCTCACTATCATTGGTATTTTAAATTGTTGATTTTTCATTAATTCATGAGTCAGGAATACATTTAAAGTGGGGTTAGTACGTGACGTTTTAGGTGAGGACATTATGAAACAGCGCTTCCTGCAGCCTTTGAGATGGTCTGTAAAGGAGGCTGAAGGAGTTTTGCTGGTGTGGTCATGGAAATGTGCTGCGTGTGGATGAGCTTATGTGTTGGCGTACAAAAGAGTTCCACATTAGCCTGGAATGGAGTACAACAGAAGTTTATTTATCTGGGGATAAACTCACAGAAAGAGTTGTGATCTGCAGCCCTTTGTGTGCACTGGGAACTGAAAGAGAATCCAGCAGCCAGGAGGCCCTCGTACATCTTTCGTCTGCATTTATTGTACCTGAGACTTGGTCCAAAGTGGGCCATTATCTTAAAGGCTATGGGCTGAAGGAGTTCCCACAGCACTTATGTTCCAAGACAGGGCACTATTTAATGACTATTTAAATGAATAGCTTTTGCCCAAGGAGTCTGTTGCCTTGACCCAAACTACTTGAACTTCAATCTGTGACTCGTCGTTCTGATTCTGTTTTTCTATTCTCCCTCACAGGTACCAATCCTACACCTCACCAATCATCCCTCAAGGTCACAAATAATTCAACTCAGGAGAAAGTCTAGGATTTGAGGATCATGTAAGCCTTTATAGAATTCCTATAATAACCAAGATTGATTTATATATTAGCACTGATGGTATGTTCATACATAAATATATCTATGTATGTGCATTAATACATACAGAAAGGAGGGAGCAAAGGAAGGAGGGAAAGTGACAGAATTCAGTTCAACATCTTAAAATTTTTATTATATTGGGACTGGGGAGGGTATTCGAGCAAGGTGATCTCAAAGTAGCTCTTCAACTAGGTTTCCATATGTTATTGGGCCCCTGGATTGGAGATAAGGAATGAACCCAAAGAGAAAGAAGAGAAACATCAAGAGAAATATGGCTGACTTGTCTTTTGGCCCATGTGGTTCCTGCTTCTGAAAGGGAATACAGCTTGTTGAAGGTCAATGAATCCTAGCTGAACTTATCATTATTACATCTCAGGGGCTAGGAATTACGTACATTTATTTTCTAGCAGATCCAAATTTGTCTTGATGGTAAGTCATGCTTGTTTTTGCAAAATGTGCTTTACATAAAAAGATTTTATAAAAACTACCTCCTTCTAGTAGAGGTCAAAAAGAATTAAATTTGCCAAAGGATTTTTAGTCAGAAATGGTATTTCCTATGTTTAAGCAGCTCTCGGGTGTGTGCTTATGTGTCTGTGAGTTTTTTGCAGTTCCTTTCTGTTTAGCCTTCCTTACACTGGCAACCATGCTTCAGATACTCTGTGTTTTTCTGATACAACGTTTTTCTTTGTATGTCAAATATGTCTCACAAGTTGGTTCATTGTTATTTTATTAATATAAACACGAACATCGTATTTGAAAGAATACCTGAAAGAGTACTAGGTGTAAAAACACAGAAGCTACAATGAATAAATGTTGGGAATTGACTGATAAAACAGAACATTTATTTGAAGTTATTACAATTGTCTTCAAAAATGCAAGGACATCAAAAATGGTCTTTTAGTGTGGGCTGTTAAGGGACACTATCTAGACATCTGTAAGACTTACTGGAAAACAAATTGAATGGTGGTCTAGAGAGATGGGCCAGTGCTTAAAAAGCACCCCCATTGGGAGGCTGCTCTCTCCCTGTAACTCCAGCTATAGGGGATTTGATACCCTCTTGCCTCCTGTATGCTCCACAGATATTGCTCGTTCACCGTCTCTCTCTCTCAAACACACACACACACACACACAGAGAGAGAGAGAGAGAGAGAGAGAGAGAGAGAGAGAGAGAGAGAGAGAGAGAGAAAGAGAGAAAACTGAACGTATATTTTAGATCCACAAGATCCATTAGGAGCCTCCACAATAGAGAGAGGGCCAAAGACGAAATGAGGAGTCTGGAGTCTCGGTAAGACAGCCCTTGTCAGGATTGTTTTGTTCCAATTGTAGTAGCACCTAGAGAACAGAGAGAAAATAAACTATTTGGTGGGTGATATTCGCTATTTTTATATTGATGTCATGGGGCATGATTTTGGGTACAGCACACAATAGTAGCAACAAACATTTGCTAAGTGACCATTTAAGTAGGTGACTGGGTAGCCAGACCCTGGAAGTACATCTTCTTGTGCCAACAAGAGAAGTAGGCTCTGAGGACATTGGATTTGATGCAATATGCCTGGCAAGTTTTCTTTCTAGATGTCATAGTAACCTCACAAAATTAACTTTAATAATGAGTGTTGGCAGGATACTGCCAGTATGATTTCATCTGAGGTTAAGAAAAAAAAAATTCAGAAGTTAAGATGAATCACACATAATAAGCTCATTCCTGCTTTCTTTTTCAAACAAAAAGAGGATCCTGGAAAGACAAAATGTTGCTTTCATTACTTTAATTAAATATACAAATTTATATATTTGTATATATAAATCTAACAACCTTAAAGCACTTACATGTTATTAAAATGAAGTACAATGTGGGTAGGGCTGGCAAACATTTTCTATTTTGTTTCCAGATCAACCTATAGCCTAATTACTGGCGATAATTTGTTTTGTTGTTTTTATGTTTCTATTTGGAGAAGTCCAATAAAGCATATGTCACCGAAAAGACAGGGTTTCTCTTTCCCATTTCCGAAATAATTCCTCCTTAAAAATGTCCCTGGCTTAAAGAAAATTTGAAAAAGGTTTTCTCTTTGAAAAAACTCACATGATTGAAGAGATTTCACCTTCAAAGGGTTTGCTTTCCAAAGGAGCCCCCTTTGAGAATTTTAAGTATTGCATGGGAAATATATTCTTTGAAGATTTTCATGTTAAAAAACATTTGCGTGTCCTGGGTATCCTCTTTGAAGCTTTTTTTAAAAACAATATTTAAAGGATTTCCTCCCTTCGAATGTTTTCATGGTACAGAGACTGGTTTTCCAGGAATATATTCATTCTGCTAGAGCCACCTGCTTTTCTCCCCCCATCCCCACCCCATTCCTCTACCTTTGATTACTTTGTTCTGGTGAGATTACTATAACAAGACTTCTAGATCCTGTGAAAATGAGATGGGGTTTCCCAGCCCCTTTCTGTGTCATTTCAGATTTAGAAGTATTATAAAATTACTATCTCCTAAGTAACCAATGTAGAAATAACGCCATGGCCCATGAAATAGGTCTATAATCCCAGATATTCAGGAACTTGATGTAGGAAGCTTACAAATTTAACACCAGTCTGGGCTGCAAAGCAAGTTCAGGACCACCCTGAGCAACCCTAGCCAAGCTGTGTCTCAGTAATAGTAAAGGAGTAAGGATGTGGTGCGGCAGTAGACCATTTAGCCAGCATGCATGGGAAGTTGGAGCCCTGTCTTGGGGTTCTTCTTCTCATTAATAAACAAATTGAAGAATGGACTCAGAACGGAAGCTCACAGATAATTTTATTAGAGTTTAAAAGAAAACCTCCCAGCCCAGAAAAGCTATAAATCTTATCTGCTTTCTGGAAGAGAAGAATGGAAGAGAGAAGGGCAAAAAAAATAATCCACATTATGGAAGCCATGACAGAAGTCACCCATGTGGCAGACCCTGGGTGTCCCAGGGTGGGGAGGTAGGCTTAGAGAAAGAGTGATGACCTCCAAGTGTCCTGGTTAGGGTTACTATTCTGTGACAAAACACCATGACCAGAACGAACTGGGGAGGAAAAGGCTTATTATTATCTGACTTGCATATTTTGAACCACTGTCCACTGAAGGAAGCCAAGGCAGGAACTCACATAGGGCAGGAACCTGGAGGCAAGAGCTGATGTAGAGGCCGTGGGGGAGTGCTCCTCGTGGCTCACTGAGCCTGTGTTATTAGAGAATCCAGGACCACCAGCCCAGGGCTGGCACCACCCACAATGGGCTGGGCCTTCCCACATCAATCAGTAGTTAAGAAAATGCCCTACAGGTTTCCTAAACTGACAGAGGCATTTTCTCAGCCGAGGCTTCGTCTCTTCAGTGATGCTTGCTGGGTCAAGCTGACATAAAACTAGTTGACTCACCAAAGAAATGGAGAAAACATCCTTAACTTGTAGCCAGCATTCAAATAAAAGAGCTGGGCTAAGAAAAGGAGAAACTCACATCTTTCTGATCCAGTTGAACACTGGGCTCACTGAGACTGTGCTGGGGGCTGAGCCGGGGAAGAAAAAGTACCGTGTCTTACTAAAGAACAAAATATCCCACCTGTCACTTTAGCATGGCTTAAAGAGTTTATCTTCTTAGGAATGGCCCCTTAGCCAGGTGACTGACCTGGCCCAACTGGAATGTTAGGTCTCCATGGTAGCCAGACATTCGAGTCTCTTGACCAGGCGGTGTTTTCAGTCATCTCTATTGCTACTTTGATGTAAGGGAGTGGGGCAGAGGCAAAGGTATCAAAACCGAGGAAGTTTGTAGGAACTGAGGATGCCTCAGGAATTACTTAATAACCTCATAAATTGATTACAGATAATACAGTATCCTTCAGTGAATGATATCATCTTAATCATATTTTGAAGTCATATTTAACTCAAGAAGAAAGAATCTCTTAAGATACACTGTTATATATATATATATATATACATATATTGTGATATATATATGATGACTTGGGATGATTAATATCAAGTTTCTCCCATTAGACTAACTTCTTAAAAGACTCTAATATGTTCTAGATGCCAGAGTCCTTAAAATAAAGTCCTAGTCTTCCTCTCAAACAGTTTATGTTCGATTAAGACTCTAAAATGCCAGCAAGTGCCAATCACGTAGAGTTCTGTGTTAATAAGCACAGGGGAAGTGGAAAGACTGTTTCAGAGTTTAAAGAAAGGAAGATGCAGGATCAAGTCTGTATTCAGCAGGTGGCCTTTGGGAGACCACTAGAGCAAAGTTTTCCCATAGACGCTCATGATTCACAAGTGGAGCAGGAGGCAATTTGGTGGAGTACAGCTCTGCACTCTTATTTTAACAAGACGGAATAGTAGAAAATAGAATACAGAGCAATAAAAAGATGATATGCATGTCTGTCTCCCAAAGTGAGAGAAAGTGTGGTTTTTCTTGAATTTTTCTTTTTTTAAATTTATGTGTATGTATGTGTTGGGTTGCAATGCTATTTATCACAGTAGCTCTCAGCAAAGCAAAACTGACAGAAAGTGAAAAGCTACTATGTTTAAAGATGGAAAAAATTGAAGAAATTAATGTGGGAGAAAAGACACATTTGACAGAGACGAAA
The DNA here is from genome assembly GCF_982192425.1 of Myodes glareolus. Lineage (NCBI taxonomy): Eukaryota > Metazoa > Chordata > Mammalia > Rodentia > Cricetidae > Myodes > Myodes glareolus. The sequence continues at coordinate 37,768,638 of NC_142042.1, forward strand.
AGATGGAAACAGGTTGAAGGACACAGTAGCTCTGGAAGACAGAGTTTACCAAATGACAGAGGGAAGACTGTAGAAATAAAACGAGTGGAGGAAAGGAGGTGAACTACAGAGGTACTTGACATCAAAGCCAAAGATTTGGGGTATTATTCTGAGCACAAAAGAGGCATCGATGGGTTCTGGACTAGCAATACAATAGCAGAGCTATGCGTTAGGATAATTAAAGTATTGTGATAGACTGCAGCAAGGCTCCAGCACTGAAGGAGCAACTATGAGGTATTGCAATACTAATGGAACGAGCATGGTGTTTATTATTTCAAAATAAAATATATATGAAAAATAAATATTCTGTGAGTTTTAGAAAACCAGCATAGAGGAAACTATAATCACCATAATCGCTGCAGTCACAAATAGATTTTCTTTTTATTGAAAAAGTGAGTTTCAAAAAAAAACTTCAGTTTGATTATGTTCTTTCAAATAGGATGTATGAATTTAGAACTACAGTGGGGCTGGAATAATGGCTTAACAGTTAAGAGTACTTGCCAGTGTTCCAAAGGACCTGGGTTCTCTTTGAAGCAACCACATGGCTACTCACAACCATCTGCCACTACAGTTAAGAGATCCTGATGCCCTCTTCTGATCTCTGTGGGCATCAGGCACACGCATGGTGCGCATATCCATACATTCAGGTGAACACATGTACACATAAAATGAAAATAAATAAATAAATCTTTAAGAAATAATTACAAAACATACCATAGCAACAATAAATAAACACTAAGCCTCGGAAATTAGAATCCATCCAACTGATTTTGGTCTTCTGATGTTAACTTGAGACATCTCCCTATTTGTTGTGGTTTAAATATGAAACCGTAACTTGTCTCCCATGGGTTCATGTGTTAAGTGCTTGGCCCCAGCTGTGATTCTGGGATATTCCAGAAACTTCAAGAATTGGTACCTCCTAGGAGGGAGCAGCCACTGGAAGTGGGTTGTTAAGCACTCTCGTTCCTGGTTCCTTGTCTGTCCCTTTTTCCCCATCCTCCATGAGGTCACAAAGGCTCTCCCACACATGCTAACACTACAGGTGCTTTCCATGAAGCAAGAGAACTGGAGTTCGGATCCCCAGAACTCAAATAATAACTGGATGAGCACAGTCCCACCTGCTATTCCAGCTACAAATTAGAGAGGAAAAGATCCACAAACCAAGCTGAGATTGGCTGAGAGACTGTAAAAAAGAATACGTTGAAAGCGTAATCATGGAAGATTCTGGCATTAACCACATGTGCACACACACACGCATGTGCCACACACATACATGACCTTTGTGTATATGCACATGAGAAGAAGAAATAAATGAATATAACTGAACTAACTTTTTTAAAAACAACTCTTCATTCTGTTCTGCTAGCCTGTGGCAACCACTATTTCTGCTTTTTTCATCTTTGATTTGTGCAGAGTACCCATATAAGTAAAATCACACAGTATATGATTTCGTATTTTAGGATTTCATTTAGTTTGATGCTTTCAACATTCCCTATGTTGTATCACACATCAGAATTTCATTCCTCTCTAATGTGACTATGTGTTTTTATTACAGCATCTCATTAGATGCTAACTTAAGGATTCCCTGAAATCCTCTTGTAGACTTTCAAGCTTTATCTGACTCTATCACTCTGCAGGCCAGGGATGTGGGGTTCTTCCTGCTGCATCTCTGCAGGCTGATAGTTTCTAATCTCCTATTTTAGAAGGGGGGGGGAGCTAGAGGGAGCCTTTGGCAACACCACCTGCCGAAGAGCAGTTCAAACACCCACGTCCTTCTCTGTTCCCATTGCTGCCACACTTCAGCTTCTGGACTGAGGAATTCATGAACCTGGACCTTCCTGAATGTCTCACACATTGTCTGGCCGTTTATCTTCCCCTCCCAAGCTCCCGAAGCATCCTTCCCAACACTTCTGGGATAATTGGCTATTGTGATATATTCACTAAGCATTAACATGTTGAGATTTGCTAAGAGGATTGGAATTCTTTATTATTTGAAAACACTTGTAGTCACTGAAGCATCGCTGGTCACTTTGAAGAATGCTTGATAATCGCACATGTAATTCCACGGTGACAAAAAACACTCTCTGTGAATATGTTTATATGATAATATTTTGAAATGGCTGAGATATTTAATTTCCAGCTCCATTAAATCAGTTTTGTACCATTCTCTATATACCTGAGACGGTTGCTAAGGAACTATTCAATGTAAATATCAAGTAATTCAGATTTGGGCTTCAAAGGGCAAAATGATAAATCTGAGAGATCAGAGAGAGAGATAATGGTGCTTTGTTTTCTTTTTCTCTTTTCTCCACTTGCAAATGCACAGAGATATTCTGAAGTCTCCTTTGTTCCTGTGTTAGGGGCCCCTACACCTTGCCTGTCACTACACTCATCCCTATTAGGATGCTATCAGGCCTCGGGGAGAATGTCCATGGTCGCCTAAGTACCGCATGAAGTCTGTCTTGTGCTTTTTTTTTCATGTTTCTTTCTATTTTGTCATTTAAATTGAAGCTTGACAACAAGCTTAGGCCTATTGTGGATTCTCAAATATCTATTTTAAAATGAATAGATGCCTGACTAGACCAATGGAGTCCATTATTTCTTCCTTTCCTAGCTTTGCCTCCCTTTCTCTTACAGAAGTAACAACTGGGTGTGCAGGTAACCTCGTTCTGGGAAGACCATACAAGTCCTTTGTCTAGGTTCCACTCTACCAGCAATTAGCTTGAGTAGCAATGTGGTTCAAGTCTGACCAGGTCAAAATCAATACTTGGTTTTTCTTGGAGTTTGTGGGAAAGGAGAGAATCTTCTTATAGAGTGGCTGAATTAAGAGACTATACCTCAGAACCGAACAGAGCCAAACAGAAAGGAAAAGAGCTGGCAGCTAAATGGAATGTCTTGGGTTCCCAGATAGATTTAGGATCTCTGAAGTCATGTCTTTCTGACCTTTCCTATGTGCTATCAATTCTGCGAGCCAATGTATAGCCTTTCTATTAGCACAATAGTGGAAATCTGCTGTCATGTACAAATTAGATCTTGCTTGTGATAACAGCGAGCTTTAAAGTAGATGGTACATTTTGAAAATCCGTAGTAATTATGAGTAAAACACGTCAATGTAAAGATAACTGTAATTGTTAAGGCATTGTTGTTGTTAACTTTCGTGAGCACTGTTGTTCTACACAGCAAATACTGCAGGGTTTTATTCTGTGGGTTGACTACATGTGAGCAACAGCCTCTCACTGTTCTGCTCCTTGGAACCTCCCAACTGTTCCCATTCTTTTGTGGAAGCACATAATATACCTTAGTTCTCATGATTTGCTGGACGATGAATGCAGTACCTTAGCAGATGCCATCCATCCTACGAAAGAAATAGTACTTTTCCTCAATGGTCTTAACCACATTCCTGAGATCACAAAGAACAAAGTGAGGGAAAGAGTACTCCCCCTGAGAAGTGTGGTGATGGGGGCATGCTAGTAATTAGTCCCCTGTTACATTTTTTTCTAGTTACCTATGATTGTTCAATACTAGACAATGCTTAGGATGCACACATACTGACAAGTAATAATATTCACCTTAAATTAAATTTAAATACTGACATATGACTAATAGGTAAGATACTAAATAGCATAGCTCTGAACTGAAAATCTCTATGCGGTTCCTTCCTAGCCGAATGATTATAGTTAAGTGCATGAAACTTTGGTCTCAGGTCTCTTGCCTTTAAGACAAAGTACTTAAGAATCTTCCTTCCCTTAAAACCATTTCAAGCTGTCCGGTAGTTTTTGCTAAAAGTTTAGTAAATTTTGTAGGAAGTTTGATATTTTGTAAGGCTGTACAGATGGTATGAAAGTTTCTATATTCCTTTTTAAAGTAACATTTATAGTAATTTTTTTCTGACTTCTGAGTAGAGAGCACACTATATGTTGAATACACCTTCCCTAGATTACTATGTTGATCTTAACTCCCAACATGATAGTAGTTGAAACTTTGGCCTGTGGTAGGTTAGGAAGCCATGAACATGAAGCCTTCGTAAATCACATTTTTACCTTTAGAGGCTTTGTGAGAGACTTTCCTGGGCGCGCACGACACACACACACACACACACACACACACACACACAGTGAGAGACAGAGACAGAGAGACAGAGCTGGGGGAGACAGAGGGAGAGAGTCCATTTACTTCAGAAAGAGAATCCATGACAAGCCAGGTTACAGCCTGGTGAAACAATGAGTTTTTATGGGGTTACCATCAGGAATATGCATGAGGATATACATGAGCATGGGTGGCTTAACATCAGTTGTAAAACTGAAAAGCCTACCTCAGCAAGGGTTAGGACTCAAGAAAGCTACAACCTGGAGCACCCTACACAGCTTGTAGACAGCTCCATGGGTCTCAGCATTTCCTCTCTGCTGGTTAACTGGCCAGAGTCCTCCCAATCAGTTGTTTACTTCCGTTGACTCTCAGGAAGAGCTTAGAGAATTTTCCCAGTCTCTCCTTCCCCAAACATGCGATGTTTTGCTTCCTGCCTTCATTTCTGGAGTCTCCCTCACCCTCCTAGCTGGAACTTTCCAGTACAGAACAAGTAGCTCTTCCAAAGAAATGTCAAGGTTCCTTTACCCTGCACCTGTGTGAAGACATGGTTAGAGGGCACCATCCCAAGAATCTGAAAGCAGGTTCTCACACACTGACTGTAGCAATGCCTTCGTCTTCCAAGTAGACTACTGCTGTTTCTCAGAACCTGAACCTGTGGTGTTTCAATACATAAACCTCAACAGGTTAACACGGAACACGGAAGAGAGGTGATTATGTAGGAAAGAAGAAAAACATGTAGGGAAGAGAAACACATTTATAACTAGGATGGCCATAGAATTTGGACAAATGGACAAAATCATGACACCTTTGACATAGAGGACACTAAGGATAATTCCAGCGGGATGGCATCTGGGAGTTAGAACTGTCCCGAAGAAACTAGAGTGTGTAGTCACTCTATGAATAACTCATCAAGGCATTTGAAAGTAAACCACCAGCACGCAAGAAGGTCAACATGACTTGGTTTGTAGACGGGTGCCGTCAGATGTCACAGCACAAGGATAGGTTTTGTAGCATGCAAGGAAATAGATGAGATTGCTTTCAGCCAGTTCTTCAAAAAAAATGCCTTTCCCCCAGCCAGACCTTTGAAAGACACTGAATAACAATGCACTCAAGATTAGGTACTACGCAAACGCATCTCTCAAAAATTGCAGGTTAAAGACAGACCTGTGCATTTTGCCAGTCAAAGGAAAGGTCAGAACAGCGTCTCGTATTATTAAAATTAGCAGTGGCATATGGGAATGTTTACTCTCACTTTAATTCTAGAAAAATGGAAAAAGTTCTTATTTCTGTGAACAATAATTTGCTTACACATGAAAAGGTGATTGAACTGCGACTTATTACTGATGATGCTTTACAGTTTCATTTCGCTTGGAAAATAAGATAGATTTTGTAAAAGATGGCATTATTATTTTTAGGTCTAGAGATAGGCTCAGTGGTAGAGCACCTGCTGAGCACATGCAAGGCTCTGTCATTGAATCCTACATCACAAAATAACCAAATAAATAAAATACTATCATTTTGCTGCCAATTCAACAGCTACATGCCCTTCTTCTACTTCCATTGTATTTAAGCAGTGTTTCTAAGTGGACGTCATGGGGTTGGTTCTGCTTTTTCCTCCAGCATCAGGATATGCTTGTCTCCATCCTTCCAGTGCTAGGAACATAGGCGTACACAACAATGTACAACTTTTACAAGGGTGCTAAATATTCAAAGTCCAGTCCTCAATGCTCTCAGAACTCGAGCTCTTATCCACTGGGTTGCCTCCCTATTATAATTTTTAATAGATTACTTTTTAACACTTCTACATTCCACTATGCCCACCTAGCAACTTTTACAAGTCAGGTAAATTTAAAATTCTAAACTCTGGAAGCTCCGTGTTATTTAAAAAAGCAAACCCAACTGTATATTTGATCTTATGTAATAAAATGGTAAAAGAAAATTATCTTCTTTTCACAGAGGTTGGTTTCCAATCCAGGGCTTCATCCACTCTAGGCAAAAGCTCTCCCACTGAAGTCATTCACCGGGCCTGTAATAATGCTTTCTGTTTTCTATTCCTGATATCAGGCTTGTTAATGCTTCAGGATCTTTATACTGTTTTTTTCATTAAAAGTTTTGAGCATATTATAATATCTAAAGTATCTGCTAAGCTCCGTCGTCTCAGGCTTGGGTTATAGCTCAGCTGGGGGAGTGCTTGCCTGACATGCACAGAATTGTGGGTTCAACTGCACGCACCTGGTTGTGATAGTGTAGGTCTCTAATTTCAGCACTAAGAGCATGGGGGAAGGAAGATCAGAAGTTTAAGGTCATTCCTGGCTCCATAGTGAGTTTGAGGCCAGTTTGTACTATGAGATCCTGTTTCAAAAATAAACCAAAACCGTCACCTCAATAATTGATGCATAGAATTCTATTGATTGATAGCTCTCTGATATGAGACTCTTTTTTTTTGCTTGTTTGGATGGCTTTCAGTTTTATATTGAATTCTGGACGTGGCAGTTTTTACATTGTGTACGTTTGTATTCTTTCTCCCTCTCTCCTTCTCTTCTTTCCTCCTGTCCTCTTTTGTCGGTGCTGAGGGGTTAATCAAGAACTTCAACCATGCTAAGAGTTGCTCTACCACGGAGCCACTCCCCCTGCTCTCGTGTTTTTTGGTGGATGTTGACATTTGTTTGGCAGACATTTTAGGTGCTTTTGGATGGGACTGAAACTTTCAAGATTCTTTTTATAGCTTGGATATGGATGATCATGAAGAATCTTAACACCAATTCAGGCTTGTAACTCATCTGTGGCCTTTCATGGATCTCTCCTGAATACCCAGGGGGTACAGACTCCAGTTTGCAGGGCTTCTAGTCTCTCTCAGCCTTGTGTGGCACTGGGGTGTCTCAGCTGACACCTCCTCAGTCACTTTTACTGCTCTGATTTCCCCCTCTTTATTGAAAATACATTATTTTCTTGTATAATGTATCTTGACTACAGTTTCCCCTCTCTCTATTTCTTTCCCATCTCCCATCCCAACCGAATCCACTCCCTTTCGGTCTCTCATTAGAAAAGAACAGGCTTCTAAGAGACAACAACACAGTCACAAAATAAAACACAGTAAGATAAAAGAAAACCACCACATCGAAGTTGGACAAGGCACACCAAACAGAAGGAAAAGAGCCCAAGGGAAGACACAAGAATCAAAGACCCACTTGTTAGGCCCTCAAGAGTCCCATACTAAGCTGGAAGTTATAATACATGCGCAGAGGGCCTGGGGCAGAGCTGTGTAGGCCTTGTGCATGTTGCTTCCGTCTCTGTTCTTTTGAGTCTCTTGAGTTCTTACGAGCTTTGCTCAGTTGATTCACAGGGCCTTGTTCTCTTGGTATGCTTCATCCCCTCTGGCTTTTATTCTCTTTCTGCCTTCTCTTCCGAGGGGTTCCCTGAGCTCTGAGGGGAGAGATTTGATGGAGACCTCGCATTTATAGCTGTGTGTTCCAAAGTCTCTCTCTATATAATGCCTGGTTGTGGGTCTCTGTATTCGTTCCCATCTACTGGTCTTGTAAAGTTTCCCTGGGTACAGGTGCAGCTCACTTGGCCCCAGCAGAATCGGAGATCACTGCTTCTGATAGCTGGAGCTTTCTTATGTTCCTTTAGCTTCCAGTCCTCAGCACTTCATACCTGAGGCGCCTTAGCTTTGCCCAGATCTGAACGCCGTGATATTGTCTCTGCTTTGCCTGACTGTCACCTCACAACAGTCCCATAGCCACCTTAAGGTACAAGGGTTCCCAGGTCTTGCCTCAATGTTTCCCTTTTCTCGCTTCTGCACCACTTGTCCAATATGTGAAAACACTGTTCTTTGCATTTTACGAAGTTCCCCCACTGCTTCCGATTTTAAATTTTAAGGTGTGTTAAAGAATCAGCCATTATTCTCTAATGGGAAAAAAATCCAACTTTTTTTTTAAAGAAGAAAAACTTCTTTGTGATATTCTTATAGAAGAAGGAAACAGCGTCTATCAGAGCGTCTCAGGGAAGTGCAGCATCATTTGAGAGCATTATTTCTTGGAGTTGATGCTAAAGGCTCCCAACACCACGTGTCACTGAAATGATACCGTAAGAGATAGGTGGGCTAGAACATGAAAGGAGACCTATCACTCAGAGACACTGGCTCAGTGCCTTCTTATTGTGGTCAATTTGTTTTATTTAGCAATGAATTTTCTATTTTCCATTCCAGCCACTGAAGCTGGGTTAGGGGGTTAGCTGAGAACCCAGATATTCTCACAGGAAAATGTGTTCAGTTTGGGAGTCACAGATTGAAGACAGTCATCTTGGGTGGGGAGAAAGGGAAAGAGAACGGCTCCCTGCGGCCATCATCACTATGGCTCATGAACCTTGTCCCCATTCCAATTAGGCCAAATGCCCAGACTGTGGTGAACCTTATTGCTACCAGAGATTCACGCAAGATCTTGGTCATTATTTCTTACCCAGCTGGTGCAATGTAATTAATATTTTTAAACTTTTAGTACTGTAAATACTCACATGCTATGTTATGTACTTACATTAAATGTTATGAAATATTTCATAAAGCACATGCTTACAGTGAGATAAACTTTGTAAATATGAAATTCATAATTTGCATTTTAGGTTTTTTTTTGAGTTGGCTGTTCCTATAAATACTTTGTTACCAAATAAACAACAAGCAAAACAAACATAGGTTGGGGCAAGGGAGATAACAATCTTCTTTCCAATGGAAAGAATCTCATTTAAATCAAATTTAAAGATAAGATATACAGAAGACATGATGAATTGTTATGTTAAATATACTTTAAACATATGTTGGTTAAATATACTTCAGCACTATAGTACAGGTAAAGAGATTGGTTTATCAAGGTGGATGCAATAAAGTTTCCACCCTTGAGATACTACAAAGTGTGTAGCAATGAAGGACCTGAAACACAGATTTAGGGAGGTAATTAGAACATTGTCGATGAGAATGGATCATGGAGAGCCAAGGGATACTACTCCAGCCCAAAGAGAAAGGCCCTTGTGTAGAAGTGACATATTGACTCCAGTGAAGCAGGCAGATATTAGTTAGGTGAAGGGTAGTGTAACACGATGTGGCATAGTTGAGCATGGGAAAGCTGGAAGATGTTAGATAAGGGCACTGAAGCAAGAGATGGTGTGGAGGACGCTAGTATCCGTGCTTTATTTGTACCGTAAAGTGGGAGGCTGGAGTACCTGGGAATGAGGCTTACCACTATGATGGTTTCGTCCCCGTGCTAACAAGATTAGACTTCATCTACAGTGGAGGAGAGCCATCAAAGGATTCTAAAAGACATAGTCCTATAAAGAGATCTAGACTTTACATAGAGTGGAGTGTGGAGCTAATTTAGATAATGATAACTTTAACTATCCCAAAGTTACTCTAGCAAATGAATAAAGAGGTGAGGATGCCTGCCCCCCAACAGGGGACAGAGTATGACGGAAATGAGAACCCAGCACAGAGGGTACATCATCACGGAACCGAAAGCTGTGCTCTTCACCCTCAAGACGAGAGCTAAAGGTTTGGGTGCATTAGTCAGCATGAGGTCTGCTAGCTGAGAAAGGTTTAACCTCATGATTGCATTTTCAATCCGAAGAGTCTGCATGAGAGCAGATGCATGACTAAGATGTAAGCAGGTTTAGGGGGGCGGTCTCAGTGCAGATCAAAGGGTTGGTAGGAGAAACGATTCTGATCAGTGTTATTATCGAGTTGAAGGTTTGGAAATAGCAGGTTCTGGTGGAGCAGCCCTCGGCTGGGACACTTTCCACTAGTGGCACACACATGGCTGAGCGTAGGAAGGAAGACTACCAGTGGGAATCTGGTTGGGGTTTGTGCTGATGGAGGTGGGAGCACGAGGTTTCAGAGTTTCCCTGGGCAGCAGTCAAAGCTTCTTGAGGTTATCAAAATCAACATTTTCCTCATAACAAAAAATAAAAAGCAAAAAAACTCTATTTTAATAGAAGCATGTCTGTAATATTCCCATAACGGAAGGGAATGTTACCTATGAGAAGTCCTCACGAAAGAAACAAGGTACAGTATTATTTGAAAGAATTATTTCTTGGAGTGGATTCTAAAAGCTCCCCAAACTATGTCTCACTAAAATGATTTGCAAGAGAAAGGTGAGAAATTCCATTTTGTTCAACAGGGAGAGGAGAGGGCGTACAAATCAGAAAGAGGGAAAGAAAGACGGCAGAAGTCAAACACTGCTCCAGAGACCTCTTCATTGTCATCCTTAAGTGTGTGAGGACAGGGTGTGGGGGAGAGGCTTCAGTGGATAACAGGGCTTGAAGTGCAAGCAAGACCTGAGTTCCGATCCTTTGTACTCACATAAAAACACAGTGCGTGGCTTGGCACAACCAGCACTAGAGGAAAGATGCATAGATAAGAGGACCAGCGGGCGCTCACTGTCCAGCGAGCTACTTCTCAAGCGCTACGTGTACGTCCTCATTCATGAGCAGCACAACCCTGCTGAGCCACCGTAGCCCTACGTGCACAGCAAGGACTCCCCACATCACAAGAAGCTCCAGAGTGAGGCTTCACTAGGGCCCCTCAAGTGCGTTTTCCGACTGAAGCCTACAAGACTGGGTCCCCGCATCTCAGACCTGGAGGACATCGAGCGTCGCGACCACAACATGATGGAGCGCCAACACCACGAGAGTACACGCTCCAGTTTCCTGATTCTCAGGGACCTTGTGCCTGAGCTGGTGCACAGTGAGAAGGTGGTCATCCTGAAAAGGGTCATGGAGTACATTCGCATGCTGCAGGCTAAGTACAAGCTCCTGATGGAACGGGAGAGACAGCAGTTGCTGAGGAATATCAAACACTCCGAGATGTACTAAAGGCTTCTTAAATGGACAGTCACCGCTACTTTGCACATGTTGACTTGAAAAAAAAAACTATTGTGTTGACATTATGAATGTTGGTATACCTTCATATTGGTCCCTTGTGGAGTCTGGAGCTGGATAGGGGCAAGTCATGGAGTTCTAGTGGGGCCTTGGAAGTCTAGGAGCAGGATGCTAAGTGACTTCTTTTTTTCCTCCAACCGCAATGATGACCATGAAGATTCAGGACAGTTGAGAACCTTGGAAGGTGATTGAAGTCATGTTTACTCCAAGTTCCCAGAGTCACTTCTCCTTTTTACAGGAGTAATTACACCCCAATAGATGCCACAGAAAGGGAATCCTCATTTGATGTCCCTGGAGGAACATTTCTGTAATTGCTGTAGACTCGCCCACCAAGAGATCAGTAATACACTGGAAGTTTACAACTTAGTATTGTAGTAACACCTCAATGTTTGAGGAGCATGTTTTGTGTACAGATATGTCAATCTCTGCTATGTATACTGTCTGTGGTGTACTTTAGTATGATGTTGACACATAACTAAATTTGATATTTATGTTTACATATGAAAATGAAGAGTGAAAGTTTTTGGTGTGACTTTATCACTTTTTTTAATTGAGAAACTTTTAAAAGAAATTATATATATATATACATATATATGTATATTCTTTTTTCTCCAAGTCTATGTCTTTCTGTTAGTGTATTTGTTCATGTGTGATGTGTACAAATGAGTGAGTGCAAAGTTGTGTGCTCAATTTCTACAAAACATGTGGCCTTTGAAATACCTCATGCTATTATGAAATAAATAGCAATGAAATGATTTTTGAAAGGGAAAAAAAAGACCACCAGGATTCCAGCCAGCCAGCCTTGCTGAAAAATCAGCAAGCTCCAGGATCAATGTCCTATCCACAAAGGAAAAGAGAAAGAGTGACAGATTAGAACACCTAAGATCCTCCTTCTCTGGTCTCTTTGGGTGTGTATGCGAGTACAGGCACCTGCACGTGTGTGTGTGCACGCACACACACACACACACACACACACACACGACAGCCCCACAAATACCTAGAGAATATTGCTTTATTTGTGTAAATAGACAAGGAACTGAACTGAACTTGCACATCAGGACCAACTGTAAGGATGCAGGAGACAGACTCACGAACTGTAGCCAGCATTGATCAGATAGAAAAGAGCCCTTAGGCCCAGGCAGGGATGCTTCACATAAAGTGTACCTCAAAATTAGGGTGATGCCCTGCCCCCTGCAGCTTCGGGTTGACACAATTCAAAGATTCCGCTCTGTGTCTCCTGACCTCCTTACATAGGCCTTATACCCCCAAGGATGCTTACTTGATAGACACCATTTCGAGTCATCTTTCTCAAGGGCATCCGCTACCTTTTCTAAGAGCCGCTGAAGAGAAAGTGACTGGATCCCTGACCTTTTATTGCTTCTAAGTAAACAACTTGAAGCACAGCACAGTACTGTCATTTTCATATAACACGGCCATGACATTTCCAAACAGCAGAGCACTGTGAGAACGTATGAGCACTTTCTGAGAGAGGCTGTACGAGCAGAACAATTCATGCATCCTGAGCCACTATAAACTGTTGGCACTGGACTAGCCGAGAAAGCCACACTCATAACGACCCTTTGCTCACAGATCCAGGCATTGGCCCTCACAGGCATATGCTGGCTGTCAGGTCGATGTTGGTGGCCCAGGACATTGTCTGGAGAAGGCTCATCAAGTCTGTCACTATCATAACTAGACTGGACTAACCTGGGATGAAGCTAAATGTGTGCTCAGGATGTCACAAAGCAGGGTCATCATATTTTTCTTTTTTAAAGAAACAGTTCTAAACTCTGACTGAAGGAAAAATGTGTTGGGCATGGTTTAGAGTTTGGGGGATCTGGGAACCTATCAGAGGTTACAGAGAGAAGCTGTGCTTTTGTGAACAATTATAACTTCAAGACTTATCACTTGTATCTTTGGATGGATTATCAGCACACGTGGTAGCATTGGGTGATGAAGGAGTGGATTAACTAAGCAGGTTAAGGAAACTACAATGTGATTCAAATTTCTGCTACTCTGAAAAGTACCCAAAATAAACAAATTAGGTGGAAGAAATGCTTACTTTGATGCATGATTGCTTGGTTTGGTAGCTTTGGGGAAATGGAAAGACAAAACATGTAAGAGACATGTGGTGATACAGACATGTTTAGCTCGTGATAGCTAGAGAGGAGAGAAGGAAGAAAGGACCCCATTCTTCCTAGCCCGTGAAGGGCACGCCCAATGACTTAACGACCTTGCATGAGGCCCTACTTCAACCACCTCCCAAGCGCTGCACCCAGGAGACCAAGCTTCCAACCTCTCAGAGATACTCTGGATCCAAACTCCAGCCATCATTGAAAAGGAAAAAGAAAAATGCCCTAGTGCATTTGATAAAAATAAAAGGCAGAAAGTAGTTCATAATTTCAGCTTCATCAGTTAAGTCTTAAGTAACTTAAACTCTTACAGCTAACAAACAACATATTAGTGAATACAAATCCTTAGGGGAATGATTTAATGGATAGAAAATAATTATTCATAAATTAATCATAATTAGTAAATCAATTGTATTTAAATTTCCTACTTGTGAAGTACTTGAAGTTGTTGAAAGTACTTAGAAACAGTTTCTGTCCTGTACTGTTCTGAACACCCTGTTTAGAAATAAATTGTACTAACTGTAAGCAATGTGGCAAAAATTAAATTTTACTCAAGTCTAGTTCTGCCTCAGAAATCTTGAATTATTATAAAATCTGAATGTTGTGGAATTTTAAAGGTAATTTGATTTTAACTTTTTTTTAAAAAAAAAAATGGGCATCATGGTTTGAGTGTTGAAATATGTTTTAGCTCCTCTCTTCTAGTTGTGAGAAAATATCCTAACCTAAGCAACTTAAGAGGAAAGGGTTTATTTTGACTCGCAGTTCCTAAGGCTATGCTGAGCATGGATGGGAAGGCATAGCAGCAGGTAGAGAAAGCTTGGAGGCCGGAGCAGGAAGCTGGCTAGCCACACCACACCCACACTCAAAGAAGAGTCAGTAGGTGGAACTCAGCTATAAAGCTTCAAAGCCTGGGGGCAGTGGCCCCCTTCTTCCAGTGAGGCTCCACTTCCTGAGGGCAACACCACTTTCCATTCTAACTCCATGAGGTCTACAGAAGTTAACTCAAGAAAACAGCCGCAACACAACTTGAGATAGCCAGCAATCTCAAGTGATTAAAAGTCTCTGTAAAGACAATCTGCAGGATGGATGGATGCACTACTGAATTCTAGCAAACTTTTAAGGAAAAATCAAATTTTGAAGGAGTAATACCAATACTTCCTCAGAAAGTATTTGTTGTTCTTCTAACAAATAGAGAGGGATGGAACCTTTACAAACTCGTTCTGCAAAGCTAGCAATAGTCAGCTAACAAAGCTGACGTAGACACAACAAAAAAGCAAACAACGTGCCAATTCCCCTAGTGAACACAAATGAGAATGTTCTCAACAAAATTCTTGCAACTGAAGTCAAGAACACAGAAGATCATGCAACATGACCTTGTGGGTGTAATCCCAAGGACGCAAGTTTGCTTCGGCATACACAAATCGATAAACGTGATACATCATGTAAATAGGATGAAGGACAGAAATTATGTAGTCACTTCGATAGACTCAGAAGGGCATTTGACAGAGCTCAACATCCCATCATGACACATACACTAAAGAAATTAGGGTTAGAAAGAACAAACCTCAACAGAATAATGGCTAAATACAACAACCGTGTAATAGACAGCACTATACTAAACGCAGGAAAACTGAGAGCATTTCTTTCAAATTTAGAATAATATTTGGATGCCTCCTGGTGCGGGAGAATTATCGGTATTCTGTCAACCATGTATTTTAATAAAACGCTGATTGGCCAGGCAGGAAGTATAGGCAGGTCAACCAGACAGGAAGTAGAGGCGGGGCAATGAGAAAAGGATAAGGCTAGGGAGGAGGAAGCCTCCTCTGCCACTTCTGCCCAGATCACCGAAGAGGCAGCATGTAACTTGCCCAGCTGAGAAAAAAGGTACGGAGCCGTATGGCTAACATAGGTTAGAATAATGGGTTAAGATAAGTCATAAGAACTAATAAGTAGCCTGACCTAATAGGCCAATCAGCTTTATAACTTAAAGAGATCTCTGTGTGATTGATTTTCTCTTTGGGATTTGCCGGCTGTGGGGTACTGGGCGGGTCGGAAAACCCAACAAGCCGGCCCCTCATGTTGCAGCCTCCTCTCTTCACTCCTAGTTGGCAGAATGCCCAATGTCTTATCTCTAAGAAAAGATAAATAAATTAAAGGAATACAAATAAGGACAGGAAAATATCCCTGTGGTAGATGACATAATTCTATACCTGAAAGGTCCTAATAGCTCCACTATAAAACTCTAAATTCTTATAATGTCTACAAAACCAATGTATAAAAATCAATAACTCTGCTACATATCAATATTGAACTCGGTAAGAAAGCAGAAAAAAGCACTCCATTAACAGTAGCTTTTAAAAACTACCTTAGAATAAGCCTAACGTGCAGGGTGAAAGAACTCTATAAAGACAATTTGAAGACACTGAAAAAATAAATTGTAGAAGATACTAGAAAAACCACAAGGTCTCCCAAGCTCAGGGGTTGGACAGATTAATACCATGGAAATGGCTATGTTATTGAAAGATGTGCACAAATTAAATGCAACCCCTCATACACACATTCCAATTAATTCTTCACAGAATTAGGAAAAAGCGATAAAAATTTGTGTGCAAACACACAGGACTCCAAATATCCAAAACAGGGCTAAGCAAAAAGAGCAATACTAGGGCTATCATAATATCGGACTATACTCCAGAGTTGTAGTGACAAGGACAGCATACTTTTGGAACAAACACAGAAGACCAATGGAATAGAAGAGAGGAAATAAACCCACACAGCTACAGCCATCTATTTTGTGACCAAGGTGTCAAGAACACACATTGGAAACAAGTCAGCCTGTTTGACAAAGTAGTTTTGGGGAAATTGGATATACACACAGATGCACGTTTCTCAATGTGCACAAAAATCAATTCAAAGTGATTCAAAGACATTAATATCAGAACAGCAATGTTGAAATTGCCAGAGGAAAAAAATTGCTAGGTAAAAAAAAATCTTTAAGTTATAGGCGTCGGCACAAACTTCCTTTCAAGGGTAGAAATAACCCCAGTAGCAGTAAGTATTATTACATTAAACCAGATACTTAGCACAGGGAGCAAACAAAAATATCACCAGAGGGAAGAGGTTCGTGTATTGTTGTTATGACAACACAGCCTGCCAGAGGCTACTTAGTGGAGAAAGGGTTTGTTTCAGCTCACTATTCTGTGTTACTGTCTGCCAGAGTAGGGGCTCGTATGAGCACAGCATGGAGGAGCTGATCACATCACACCCAGGATCACAAAGGGAGAAGAAGGAATGCATATATGCGCAGGGATATTTCATTTGTCATCTAACAAATAAAGCTTGTCTGAAGATCAGAATGTAGAGCTAAACCATTAGTTAGCCATAGAGGCCAGGCAGTGGTAGCACACACCTTTAATCCCAGCACTCAGGAGACAGAGGCAGACAGATCTCTGTGAGTTCAAGGCCAGGAGATTGGTCCAGTCTAAAAGAGAAACAGAGCCAGTCGGTGATTACTGATAGCTTTAGTTCTAGGATTAAAGTACTTGGGAATCACAAGCCTTTAATCCCAGCACTAGGGAGGTGGAGACAGGAGTGATATGGCTGGGTGGAGAGAGGAATATGAGGAAGGAAGATACAGGAGCTCAGATTATTTAGTCTGGGGTTTCAGTCTGAGGATTCATGGAGACAGGGTCTTGCCCCCTTTGGGTCTGAGGATTCGGAAGAGGTAAAAAGTCTCTCTAGCGGCTGGATCCTTCATTTCCCTGATCTTTCACCCTGATATCTGACTCTGGATATTTTTTTTTTGTTATTAAGACCAATAAGAATTTGCCATACATGCATGTTTGTGCTGGGTTCCCTTTTTTCTTTTTTGTTCGGAACAAGTCCCTACCAGATGGAATGGAGCCACAGTTGTCTGTAAGTTCAGATCCAGGGAAGTAAATGTCCTCTTCTGGTCTCCATGGGCTCCTGCATGTATGTACAAATACTTATGCAAAAAAAAAATTTCCATGTCTGTACAAATACAGACACAGACGCAGACAGAGACACAGACATGCAGAAAGAAAAGTAAATAGATATTAAATCTTTTTTTAGAGACAGCTAGAAAGGGGATGATGGGGAGAAGAAAAACTCTTCTGTGGGCGAGAGTGGGGATAAAGTCCATGTGACTGAATGAGCTCAGAAGAGGGGCTGTGGGGCGGGGGAGAGGGATTAGCAGAAAGCAGTTAGGGAGGTCAGAGAGAAGGGAGTAGGGAGGTAAACTAGTGACGCGAAGGAAGCACACGTGAAGATGCCACGATAAAACCCATTACTTTGTACACTAATTGAGAAGTCCAGTTGTTTTTCTGACTGGGCCTCCTCGCTATGAAGCCCTGACTCTCTTGGAACTTGGAATGTCAATCATGCTCCCAGAGCCCCACCCAAGCGCTTAGGTTAAAGACTTGCAGTACCACAGCTGATTTAAGAAAGTCTCTGATCCCTAACACCTGTTTTTATCACTACTAGTAGTACCTAAACCTGAAAAGACAAAAGGGCCAGGGAACGGGGAGGACCAACCACAATGAACAAATGTCACCCCTCAGAGTGAGTAGGATGTAATAACTGCCTTAGGAAAAATGAGAGTGCACGGCACAATGATGATATCCCCAAATATGTAATTGTAGAACTTTGCTTTCTGTACATGGTGATGATGGGCAAGCCAATGATACATTTTGAGAGATGTTATGTAACTTACTTTACAATTTATAGTCTCTAATTCCAATTAGTGCAGAGAAAGGACTGTTGTTTTACTATTTTTACATAAATGATGGAAGATTTTGTGGATTCAGTCAGTTAAATACAAATAAGGAGAGGTGAAAATCAAAATAAAATGTTTATGGTTTAAGACTCTTAGACTGTACCCAGCAGAAGTAATTAGTTAGCTTTAAAAAAAAAATAGAAGACCAGAAGGAGGTGAAAAGGGAGCGAGAAAAATGCTGGGTGTGGAGGATGAGAAAGTGAGTCAGGAAAGGAAGAAGAAAGCAAAAGACTCCAGGTACCAGTATCAGATGGGCCTTGGAAAGTCCCAGAATTCAGGTGTGACAATCCAGGACATAAGTATCCTCTGTCCCTCAAGTCCCTTCTACCATGTTCTCACCTCTCCACACTGGCTTCATGCTTTTGCTCCTTCTGAAGCAGTATCTGCCTCTCAGCATACATTAGAAAATGGCTGTTCACTACTCCTGTGTTAGGATGCTTACAGCCAGAGCACTGGAGTCTTTCTCTCTGAATCTGTAGGCTGTAATTTATGACTAGACAAGCTGCCTGTTCATGATCGAATCAGCTATGGCCAAGAGGATTCTGCTCAGAGAGTGCAAGTACTGGAAGTCCCTTTGTGCGAAGAGGGTTTAGGAACAAGGAAGGGCACGGCGAAGAGAGAGGTTTTGTTTACGGAGCACCTACAGAGTTCACATTGAAATGCTTCGTAACACATTCTAGAGTAAAAATCACTAGGTCCAACCAAGGGTTTGCCCAGTGCAGGGGTGCCTTCTGCCCTCAATGGCAGACACACTCAGCTCCTTTCTTGTGCACCGTGCTAGCTGAATTGACTAAAGAGGGAGACAGTTCATTCCAGTGTGAGGCAGCTTCATTGTTAGAAGTCAGTTTTTATGCTGAGCTGAAATTTGCCTTTCTATAACTTTAATCCACTCCGCTCTGTCGAACAAAAGCTACAATATGCCTAATCCCCCCTTTTGTATCTGGCAACCCGGTATTTGTCTGAAGATAAGTGTTGTGTTCTTCTCTGGTTTTCCCCAGGGTAAACATCACTAACTCCTTCAAACCTTCTCTGGATGTCATGGATGGCTTATTCTTCATTATTTTAATAGGTAGGTGACTTTCAAATGTCTACAAACATATTCTGATGTAAACACATAAAGCGTAAAAGAATTACGTTGGCTCCCACCAGATTCAGTGTTCAGAAGATATGTGAGGCATTATTCCTTCATGCCTCTCTCAAGGTGTAGGAAAACATCTACTATTCATCAGGTGTCTTACATTCCAGGGGAGGGAAGCAGAAATCAAGCAATGGATATTTATAAAAAAAATACTATATAGCATGCTCTAATATTAACATGCACTTTAAGAAGTCAATACTACAAGGGCAGTGTATTTTCAGGTGATTATTAGGTAGCTAATCAGATATTAGCAGGTTAAAAGGTCCATCGACATTAGCAGCTGATAAAACCAGAAACGGAAAGTGCAGGACTTTGATTACTAGTCAAAGAAGAGATCCTGAATAACATCTCTGGCCTTTCTGAGGAACATGGCAAGTTCTAAATTGCCTCCAAAGAATATAAAATTGCTATCTAGCTGGATGCTTTCCGATAATGAACAACAACAAAAAAAACCCATACCATTTGTCCCTCCCCTTAAGAGTTAATTCACAAGGTCCTGTCAATCACCTGGGCAGGAAAACAGTTTCAGAAAAGCGCTATGTGCTGGAGACTTAAGGAAAACGTTTAAAGCCTACCCTAAAAATGTAGGTTGATGCAATGGTCTCTTGGGCCATTGCCCACTCTCATGCCCCACTTTACTAAAAATAACCTCTATCTTTTACTCTATGCTCTGTGTCTCATCTGAATTCTTTTGATAGAAACGTAAAGAGGACAAGGGAGTTGAACAAAGGCCAGCATGGGATCCTGATAGCATGATTAGGGTAACCCTCTGAGATGACGGAGAGGGAGAGTGAATAAGAACTGAGAAATGAAGGCATTATTTGTTAGGGAGACAAGAAATACTGAAGAAGAACAGAACAGCTTATACTAAAACCCTAAAAGGAGATGGGATCTTGCATGCCAACCACATCAGGGACTGTAGAGGAGGCTGAAGCTCTGGTCAGGAATGAACAAACAAGAGAGTTGTGAGGAATGAGGTCAGAGAGAGGACAGCGGAGCAGGGCTTACTGGCTTCTAAACCTCAGTTAGGATATTAGTTTCTACCCACAGGAGAGAAAGTTTCACCTCAGAGGAGTCAAAGCAGAGAACTGCGATGGCCATGCATCCTAAAATGATCTCCTCAGTTGTTAGGAAGAACAGGTGGCTAAGCACAGCACTGTTTTCCTTCTCTCTGCAGGCTTTACATTTAGGTAAGTTTCCGGTGTGCACTGTGTGCTTTCTGGTGTCCATCAGAGCTCTGAGTTCCCAATGAATGCATTTGCCCCCCCCCCCATCAAGCATCAATTTCAGGGTCATTGATTTACCTCTGAAGCGATCTCTGCTTCAGCTTACTTTGACTTTGGGTCTTACCAGAGCTATCATGGTAGCTGGGAAACTTTACCTTGATTAGCTTATCCCAGAGCTGGAAAAGAAGGGCAAATGCACCCAAATTGTTGGCTACTCCTTAAGGGAAGGAGAGAATGAAAGTAAATCTGCCCATCACAATACTTTCCATAGTCACCTTGGAAATAGAATAGAGAGAATAAATAGTATTCGCTTTCTTAATGCTTATTCTAATTCAAGACAGTCAGCAACATCTGAGTAGACGCCAATGGGACTATGGTGCCCTTAGTTGAGTACATTAATTTCATTAATAAGATCTAACACTTTAATTGCTTCAGGTCAGTGTCTCATGGTTTCTTTATGGGAATTGTTATAAAGGCACGAATCTCCTGATATGTCGAGCACTAAGCATAGCAGTTATTTTATTTTTAATGAAATGTATTTGTGTGTGTGTGTGTATGTGTGTGTGTGTGTACATCTGGGAATGTGCATAGTATGGCACATGTGTAATTTCAGAGGACAACTATTGCACCAGTAGGATCATCTTGTCATGCAGGTCAGCACCGTCTCATTTTGAGTCTAGTGCTGGGTGGAACCATGGATGTCTTTTTCCTCCAGAAGCCAGAATCATACAAAATAACATAGGCTACTGCCATTACTCTTGATTTTCTGTTGTAGGGAGCCTGCTTGTTCGTCCTGGGTGCCTGTATAGCTCAGCCCCAAAATAATCACACAGAAACTGTATTAATTAAATCATTGCTTGGCCCTTTAGCTCTAGATTCTTATTGGCTAATTCTTATATTAATTTAACCCATTTCTGTTTATCTGTGTATTGCCACGTGTCAGTGGCTTACCAGGTAAAATTCCCAGCATCTGTCTCTGGCGGATCCACGGTGTCTCTCTGACTCTGCCCTTCTTTCTCCCAGCATTCAGTCCATTCCTTCTTGCCTACCTAAGTTTTGCCCTATCAACAGGCCAAGGCAGTTTCTTTATTAACCAGTGAAAGCACCACATAGACAGAAGGACCTCCTACTAAGTGATAAAACCCTATTGCTGAAGACATCCTTTACTTTGGATGCAAGACTTAAAAAAAAGCAAGCTCAACTAACCATGAAAAGTTTCCTGCTGGATAGCTTACATAGTGATGAAAGCTTTCTTTGTAAAGTTATAAAAGAATTGAATCTGTAAGCCTTACTCTTTCCTGGTATGACCTAAAAATCTGTATACTCACAAATCACTATGCTTAACTCCATTTATGTGCGTGTTTGCACACAGACACATATATTACAATATGGATTTCAGATTTCATTTGATGGCTTATAGTATTCCAAAGTGAGGTGGTGTTGTTTCCTTTGTAGCTCATTTTCCCGTGTCTCTTTCACTTTTCTGTGCGCTCTTTATTTTCTGTCTCCCCCTTAGTTTGAGTCTTTATGTGGTATCATTCTGAAAAATGCTGATCCAATCACAGGTATTGTATGCTCTTCTAGGAATAATGTTTATCATGTGCACAATATAGGAAAGACAGCCAGCTCTGCTCAACGTTCCTTCAGTAAACATGCAGACAAGCAATACTGCTGCTGAATGCAAAAACGGCAGCACTGCCTTAAAATCGTACTTTGCTCCCTATGGCCGAATCCCCTTTCCTTTATTTCTTTCTTTTTAAATAATTTATTTATTTTATAAGCATTGGTGTTTTGCCTGCGTGTATGTCTGTGTGAGGATGTCAGGTCCCCTGGAACTGGAGTTACAGACAGTCGTGAGCTGCCATGTGGGTGCTAGGTATTGCACCCATGTCTACTGGAAGAACAGTCAGGGTTCTTAACCACTGAGCCATCTCTCCAGTCCCCAGCCCAACCCCGTATGTTTCTCTTTTTCTGTATAAAACTTAGTTTCTATCAAAGTAAAACATTCACATAACTTTTTAAAACAAATAGTTCTGCATAATACATCAGGAGATAAACTGAACCCAAACTGCACCTTAATGACCCAGGTAAGAGTGACCATTTTCAAGTTTCCCACATTCCCTTGACCTAGTGACCTCCTATTCCTCAGCTCTGGTGTGCATGCTTGTCTGCCATTTCTCAGCTGTGGATTGTATACAAACTATCTGTCGATTTTCTGCTTCGGAAGATGTGGTGTGGGAGAATTATCTGTATTCTGTCGATCATATTTTAATAAAACGCTGATTGGCCAGGCAGGCAGTATAGGCGGGAAAGACAGACAGGAAGTAGGGGTGGAGCAAAGAGACTGAGAGTATTCGGGAAGCAGAAGCTCCCTCCGCCACTCCTGCGCAGACCACTGAAGAGGCAGCATGTAACTTGCCCCACTGAAAAAGGTACCAAGCCATATGGCTAACATAGATGAGAATAATGGGTTAATATAAGCTATAAGAGTTAACAAGAAACCTGAGCTAATGGGCCAATCAGCTTTATAACTTATAGAGATCTCTGTGTGATTGATTTTCTCTGGGACTTGCCGGTTGTGGGGTACTGGGCGGGAACAGATACCCCAACAAGCCGGCCCTCATGTTACAAAGATGAAATATTTTAACCCTAACACATTGGAGTATACATGCACACACATGTTTACACACACATGCATACGTGCGCACACCTACACTTCTCTACTATTGTCTGCAAAATTACTTTACAATCTTAATTTTGAGTGTACTATGATATTTCATTGCTTTTTAGTTATTCTGGAATTTTATGGCTTTAAAATCTGGAAAGATGGCTCATCCGGTAGAGGCACTTGCCCCTCAGCCTAATAACCTGAGTGGATCCCCGAACCTACATGGTGAATGTAGAGAACCTGACTCTTAGAAGCTGCCCCTCTATGTTCACACACATGCTGTGTACTTGCTCCCATGCTTGCACACATGCAACACAGGATAAATGCACCCATGTTAAACTTTTTTAAAAAATTCCATATATTTTTGCTTCTTTTCCTATGTCAAGAACCACAAGTCTCTTTTTAATGGATCTATATATTTAGCACCTCTGTACTCCATGTTTTTCCTGGAGACTTTCCTGCAGCGTTTGCTCTCTGTTCCTTCCACAGGAACATAGGGGCAGATTATAGTTAGGGCCCGGGACTTTTCTCGCCCACATCTGATGTCCTCTCGGATCACATATGGGATGTCAGCTTTTCTGGAAGCTGCATTTCCTTCTTTCCTGAGCACTGAAAGACCCATCACAGCAAAAGAGTTTGGGTATGTGGAAGAGCTGTGTGGTTGTTAGTTCTGGTTTGTTTTACCTTTAAGGCATTGAGAAGGAGTATAATAATTAATTATATTAAATTAATATAAATATTAATTATTAAATTAATAATATTAAATTATTAAATTAATAATAATTTAAAATAAAATAATTAAAGAATTTTTAAATTATTTTATTTTAATCTATGTGAATGTGTGTGGGTATGGGCACATGAGTGCAGGTGCCCCTGGAGGCCAGAGGTGTCAGCTTCCCAGAAGCTGGAGCTACAGGCATTATGAGCCATTGTACACGGCGCTGGGGCCCAAACTCAGGTGGTCATGTCAGGTGCTCCAAAGGAGTGGTACAGGCTGAGCTTTCCTGTCGGGCCATCTTTCCAGCCCTGAAGCAATTTCATTCTGTCTTCACATGTTGATGACAGCACAGAAGACACTCTTTTCCCCCCTGGATTCAGTTTTGTTTGTCTGTTCTGAGGGATTAAGACAAAGCAATCTAATGCAGTATTCCCAGGACTTTGTTAAGTAACGCCAAGGCTATTGGTTCTCATTTCTGTGTAAACTTTAAATATCCCATTCAAGTGCTTTGCTCATTTTTCTGTTTGATTGTTGGTTTGATTTGTTTACCTTTAGACTGCATTTTTATTTCTTTTCTGTGTGTGTGGTATGTATGTATTATGTATGTATGTATGTATGTGGATGTATACATGCCATGACCATCTGACAACTTGTAGGAATCGGTTCTCTCCTTCTTCCGTATGGTCCTGCCAGATATGTGGGCTCTTAGACTTGGTGGCAGACTCCCTTTTCCTGCTGAGACATCTCTTCTTGGCTTTTGACAATTACTTAATTACAACAGCAAATTCTAATCTTCCCCAAAGGTCTCCAGTACCATGTAGGGTAATTTAGTAGCATCTTTCACAATTAAGAAAAAAAACAACAACCCTTTAGCTTTTAGTTTTTATTTATGGTAGTCACCTAGTAGATGTATTCAGGTATGAAAAGTGACTAAGGAACAATGGAATTAATTGTATTAATTATTGCATTAAGATTGTTGACAAAAATTAATATAAAGGCCACCTAAGGCCTCACTGATGACTAGTTAAATAAAGCATGATTTACTTGCGGAATACATAGCCATGTGGAAAGAGCAAGATTCTTCTAAACTCCATAATGTATTTTTATCTCTTAGATCTCAAGGACACATATCTTTAATTTACAAAATAATACCAGATACATAATGATTATCACCTTTGTGTAAAAGAACAAATATTTTTGTCCTAGTTTAGGTTCCAATTGCAGTGATAAAATAACTGACAGAAGCGACTTGAAGGGAGGAAGGGCCATCTTCCTCTTACAATTCAGGTGACACTTTGAGTCACTGTTCCATTGCTGTGAAGAGACACCACAACCAACTTATAAAAGGCAGCATTTAATTGTTGGCTGGCTTACAGTTTCAAGAGGGCGAGCCCATAGCTATCGTGACGGGGAGGGTGAAGGCAGGCAGGCAGTGCACTGGAGTAATAGCTGATCCACAAACAGGAGGCAGAGAGTAAGGCTGGACCCCAAAGCCCACTTCCAGGGACACACCTCCTCCCACAAGTCCACACTTCCTCCCACAAGTCCACACCTCCTCCCACAAGTCCACGCTTCCTAATCCCTCCCCATAGGTCTACCAGATGGGGAACAGGTACTCAGATATGCGACCCTAGAGGGGCATTCTCATTCAGACCACTGCAGTCCATCAGTGGTGGGAAGTCAAGGCAACAGAAATTTGAAGCCACTAATTACATCCACAGTCGGAGCAGAGAGCGAATGGGATCTCGCATGTTAATTACATCTATCTTACACCCCCATCCCCGGTGCGGAGTAACCTAGTACCTGCCTTCTGTTTTTAATTGTTTTCCATTTCCGGGGAGTTTGCATACATTTTTATAGCTTTTGAATTTCCTTTCCTCTACTTTGAATTTATACTAGCTATTTAAAAATAAAGCATTATCTAATCAGCATTATTATTCTTTCTCTTGTGAAAAGTTAAATGATTCTCTTCTGTACTCTAAGCAGACCATAGTGGGGCTAAGAATAAAATCCTCATCTTGTGAACACGGTCCCATTTCCTATTTTTACTGCATCAATAGTAGACCTCATTTTGGCTTAGCCTGTGCTGAAATTTAGATTTAATCATTGTTCACATAAGAGAAAAATCTCTGTAAAAGGTCAAAACACTTACCATTCAGATGGGAAAGAACAAATCACTATACTGAAAGAAGATATGGGTATGAAAATACCACTGTCCAGACACTTCATCTTTTTATAGCCTTATTCTGCTAGGGGTCCATAAAATGAATAGAATCTTGTCAGAAATTACAAAGGTTGGCTACCTTCTACTGTTGAGATTCATAATCCAGGCCATAGTTTACCCATAAAATCCAACAGATTGAGATTTTGGTGGGACTTTACAAATTCACCTGTGACATTTCCCTTGGTTTATCCATCTGCACACAAGTTTCATTAGTGACACGTTTAACCTCTGTGAAGTGTCTATACAGATATACCTATATGGACATGGGCTGATGCGAAAATTCTAAAAGCCAAACATATGGCCTGCTTCTTGCCCAGAGATAGACCGGTAAGGACATTAAGAACAACAATCAGGGTGACAGTAGCATCTCTTGCAGCTAGTCAGACCATTGGGGCTTCACAGCCACTGAGGACGAAGGCATCACCTTTACTCTCATTTCCTCAAAAGACTACGTCATCCCTGGGTTATAATGAACATGTCTAATGTCACATAGCTAATAAATCGAACATTTCAAATGTGAAGCCAGGTTTTCATGGGTATGTTCCTGCGGTATATATATAGCACATAGTGAATATAATCTTATCCCACCACCAGGAGCCTATAATTGCTGATGGCACCAAACTCCACATCTGTTATTTCTTTCTGTACATCCATCTTCTTTATACAACTTATGATAAGTTAGCTTCACACTGCTAATATATTAGACACAACCAGAGATTAACAATAACTAATAAAAACAGAGGGATGTAAGAATATACTAATGAAAGCCAAGGGAATGTGGTTTTCTGAGTGCGTCTTCGAATATCTTGTTGCATTTCCACCTCTAAGGAAGCATTTCACAACTTCTTGGCATATGTGAACTGCCAGGATGACTAACCTTGTGTTTTCGGACCACTGTTGAGTAAAATAAGAAGCTCTTGCACACACAAACCCTGAGCTACTAGGACAGTTAAAATGACGAGAGATACCTGTCCAGTGACTAACCTGAAGATAGCATACACAGCCCTGATACACTGGACATGGAGATGATTCAGGTCCCGATTGGAAAGAGAGGAGATTTCATTATGCTTTACTCGAATGGTGCATAATTTACAACTTCTACATTATTTCTTCCTAGAATTTGCACCAAATATTTCCAACCATGGTTTACCACTGAACAAATGGCTGGAACTGAAACCTTAGGCAGATGTCCAAGGGAGCCTACTGCTGTGTGCTGACTGCATTACTATCATCTCCAACTTACAATATAGTTAATATATTTAAAAAACACTCTTATTTCCTTTTCCCTTTCTATTTTTGTTGATTTGTTTATTTGTTTGTTTTTTGGTTTGTCGAGACAGGGTTCCTCTGTTTAACAGTCCTAGCTGTCCTGGAACTCGCTTTGTAGACTAGGCCGACCTCAAACTCACTGAGATCCCCCTGCCTCTGCCTCCCAAGTGCTGGGATCAAAGGCTCACACCATCATGGCTTGTCTACACTTTCATTTCTTTACTACGCTTTAAAGTCTAGTACTTGATGTATCATAACTTGTGAACTCCCTCAAATATTTTCTACAAAGTACTGATTTAAATAAGCCAGCATATTGATTATGTTGAATGTTTGCTCTTCTATACTTTATTAGGAAGAAAACCAAAGAATGTATTTCAACAAATACTTGACACTTGACAGAGAAATTCTGTCCCTCATGACACAGTTTGTCTTCCCCAGGATAAAGCAAGAACCAATTAATCAATATTGATTGAACCAGTGTGAGATATATAGAGAATGAATGCTGTATTCCTCCCCCCTTTGAGAGTATACAAATTTAATTGTTGAGTGAAACTGCGTGAACAAAACCACAAAACATGAAAAACTATTATTAATGTAAATTATGATGCATCCTTTATGTATCATAAGTCAATAGCGTAGTCAAAAGAAAGACATTATAGAAAATTTTAAAAAACAATTGACAGTCCCTGAGGCAAATCAAGAATATTTGACCATGTGGTAGCTTTGAAAAGTTCTTATAGCAACGGAGTGTGTGTGTGTGTGTGTGTGTGTGTGTGTGTGTGTGTAGTTTTGGCTTTTGAAATAGGCTCTAAGTTGTCTCATCCTCTGGAGTAGATGGGGCCTGGTTCTGATGTACTATTTTTAAAAAGTCTATCCACAACCTACCCTTTAGTGAAGTGAAATTCCAGCTGGTAAGGGTATGGGGATTTCCTGAAGGAGACATGGGCAGATCTAGAGGGGACATTGAGAACAATTGGAGGAGCAAGGTTGGTTGAGTGTTGAAAAGTAGGAAGTGACCAGTGAACGAAAGAGGGTGCTGGCATTAGTGTCACCCAGGGAGCATTCTCCCAAACCAAAACCTTGTTGATGCTATGCTACAGATACATTAAAGAAAAACGGAAAACGTGCACTATACTATTAAATTTAAGGCCTTGAGTACTACGGGAAAAAGAGCGACTTTGTCTAGGTCATTTTAACATTTTCACCCTCTCTGACCAATGCTAACTTAAGTGTCTTCACCCCCATTCTCATTTTTTCCATATCCCCAAGAGTGCTGGAATAACGTACAAACACTGACCATTCCCATTTAGGGAACTGGGAGATACATACGGTTTTTTGTTTTATTTATTGATTTTGAACAGATACACGGTAATTACTAACCGAAATGAGGATCACGTTTTCATCCACTTGGCTGGGTTGACTCCAGGTTTGGAAGCAACCGCCAATCTGATGAGCTCTCCCTGTTGAGAAGTTTTGTTTTTACTAAGCAGTGGGTCTTGTTCAGTGGGGTAAGACTTTGGAGGACGGAGAGTGTCTACACACCGTAGAGGAAGCTAATTGTTAAGTATTTTCCCTGGGGCTGAGAGGGTGGAGAGGGTCACCACACTGGGGCTGGCATTGACCTGTGTGGGTGGAATGAACCGAGCTCGGGTTTGGAAGGAACTTGGACGCCTGGGAGCCATCCTGCAGCCCGGGCCAGCCTGAGGCATAAGGGTGCATGCAGGCTGGAGGCTGTCCTACTCACACCGCCCACAGAAGGGAACCCAGGACGCCCAGCCAGCCACTGCAGCAGGTACGTCGCAGAGGGCGGGAGCAGGCGCGCGGGCAGGCGGAGGCAGCCAACGGCGGAGGCGCCCACTCCCCCCGGTCCCTGTGCCCCGCCGCTCGTCTCCCGCCGCCGGGCGCCCGAGCGCTCGGCTCTTTCCGCCGCCGCGCGCTGCCCCGTGCGCTCTGGCACCTTCGGCAATTTCCGTCGGGCCCTGGCCGCCATTTTCTCGCCGCTTGTGTGGCTCGCTGGCTGCGTGGCTCGGTTCTTGGGAGCGAAGCTTTGTCCGGTTCGGCAATGGACGGGTAGGTACCGGGGCCCGTGAGGAGATGCGGGAGGGAGAGGAGGGTGTCCGGGCCGCGGCTGGGATCCCGGTCGGGTCGGGGAGCGGGGCTCGGGCGGCCCCTCCCAGGCCGCGCCGCCGTTACCCAACCCCCGCCCCATCACACACACCCCTCCCCGGGCTTCCCTCAGCGGTTCGGGCGGCGAGCGCGAACCGCAGCCGGGCCCGGGAGGCCGGGGAGGCCTCGGGGCTCCTGCGGGGACGCGGTGGGGGCCGGGCGGCGGGGGATGGGGCGGGAAGCCCGGTGCGGCCCTGCCCCCTCGGGAGCCATGTCGACGCCGCGGGGAGACCCGAACCCTGGGGTGGCGGCGGCCGCGGCGGCGGTGACGGCGGCCGCGCGGGCGCGACTTGGGAACGCCGAGGAGGCCTGTGCGGAAGCCCGTAGCCAGAGGCCCGCCATCCCCGGCCTCGCCCGAACCACCGCGGCGGGAGAGCCGAATGGGGAGCTGCGGGGAAAGGGAGGGCGCGTGGCGGCGGGAGGGAGGAGGGCACATGTCACACTCCTTTGTTTTCATCCGAGTCTGGGAGCGGGGGCGGGAGGCCATCGAGATGCCTTTACAACAACAAAAAAATTTGAAGGCTCGGCCCACAGGGCCCAGAAATTAAACCATAAACAAAACAAAACCCTGTGAAGTGTTTGAGGTAGCATCAATCACATGGGCAAAGGCCACCGAGCCGTGGCAGAGACAAGAACAAATATTCCACACAGGTTTGTTTTTTTTTTCCTTTTCTTTTTCTTTTAAAGCTACTTTGGTTAGTTTCTGGGGGAAAAAACTTAAACGAAAACCCAATCAAATATGGAAGAGTCGTGATGCATCTTTGCGAGCCTGGGCGTGAAGATAGGATGCAAAGTGAGAAAAGAGCTGTGAGAAAAGATGAGGACCAGAGTCGCGCCCCTGTTAACACCACATCTCTAAGGACTCAGTTCAACTCATTGTTAAGAGAAGGGGGCATAGGTTTGGATAAAAATATGACACTACTCACGGCTCATTTAGGGGAATGGGGTTTAAAAGAGACTCAGGTAACATGAACATTTATTAAAATGAGTGTCAGGAATTGAAGACTCTAAAATCAAATCTGAGTTTATTAAGTTGGTTACCAATCTAGCGTTTTCTGATCTTTTTTTTTTTTTAGAGAGATAATGAAAAGTAACAACAGACAGTGGAAATCGTCCACAGATTACCTTAATGGGATATAATTTTCCACATGAAATGTAGATTCAGACATGGTCTGAATTCCCTCCAAACAATTGGTGGCAAAACTTGAGCAGAAATTCGTGTTTTCCAAGTCCCAGCTTCTATCCAGATTACCAAAGAACTTGAGTTATGCTGCTTACGTCCGTATTCAAGCACTGTAGGAATGGTGCAGTGTTCTGGATTTTTATCTTGCTGCTGAAGGTTCTGCAAAATTAGCCTAAACTGACTGAAACAGCTCATGTTTCAAGGTGTTTCTGAAAACTCCAGGTCGATAATACCTTTAAAAAAATATCCCTGAACATCTCTGTATTTGTTCTCTAACTTTATTGCCAGTGTCTGGAGGATTTATGAAAGACCTTGAAAGTTTTAAAGTTAAGCAGTGGTCGTGAGAAGAATAAGAGGTTGACACTGTTCTTTTTTCCTTTACAGAATTGTCACTGAGGTTGCTGTTGGTGTGAAGGTAGGAGATGGTGTTTGGAAGTGAAGTGGAAACTAGACATGTTGAATATGCTATCATTACAAAGAATTGAGAATTTCAGTTACCTTTGACAACAAAACCCAGTTAAAATCGTTTCCTTTAATTTGTAAAGTCAGTTTATCGACAACTATGCAGTTGGATAGTGTAAATGACTGTAGGCTTTCATAATAAGTTTTTTTTTGAACTCTTTAAGTAGTGTTAACTTTGTTAGTGTAAAATAGTGTGACTCTGAGTAAAGTGAAATGTGCATGTTAGGAATGAATCCCATTGGAAATTGGTTGCCCTGACACCAAAAAGGAAGAGTTGCCCAAGTACTTTGAGCTGTCCTGTCTGTAGGAGGTTTTTATTCGCTTCTTGGATAGGACAAATGCTCAACCCTTACAGTTGACTCCATGCTTGCTTACCATCTAGCGCTTCCTGGAAGACATATATTCTGCCCGGTTAGGGCATATTCCTTGTCTTTTAGCTTTGGCCCAAGCCTGGAATAAGGACATTTCTCCTCCCCCTCAACCATAATTATCAGCATAAATATAAAACCCCTCATATATAAGTACCTGTAGGAAAATGTTAATATTCCTGGTTTACTGAGGTTGACCCTCAATATTTTTCTTGGATCTTAAAAAATTGAGTTTGTGATGGCTTAATTTTCATAACAGACTAGTAGATGTTGCTGTGTTTTCTGTTTGATTATTTCTTGAGTTCACATTGTATAGAACATTTAGTTTTATTGTCAGTCATTTTCCAAGTGGAGATAGTTAAGAGCTTTGCAGTCAGTAATAGCTCAAGAGTACAAAATGTGTTGATGTAGTTTTTATCCAAATAGATGACTTCTGTGAATTTCATAAAAGAATAAATGATACAAGGTATTTTGTAAAAGTGACTATAAGTTTGTGGTGTTATTAGCAGTTAAGTTTACACACAAAACCTCAATAGTCAGGAAAAAAGGGAGGAGATTTAGTCTAGACTGCCTAAACATATCCTTATGTTGGCTTTACCAGTTTTTAGTATTCATGTTTAAGGAGAAACTATTAGAAACTTCAATAAAAATACTTTCCATTTTAAAAGGTTGTTTTATATAGAAGTTTGCAAAGTTAAAATTAATTTTATATACTTTCCTAGAACATTGGTTAAATAAATATTTCGGTATATGATCTAATTGCCTGTATTTAAAGTATGCAATGTTTTGCTTATTACCCACCACTACAATCGAGATAGAAATTCCTGTTACTCCTAGAAATGCCATCCTGCCCCTTTGTAGTCAGTCCTCTCTACTCTCCCACAGAAGCCAGGGATCTGCTGGCATTACAGAGTCATTTGCATTTTTAGAATTTTAAACAAATGGGGCCCAAAGGGGAAGTCTTCTGGCCTATTACACGCAACAGAAAATTTTAAGTTATTTACACATGTGTATTGATTGTTCCCTCCCCCACTCCTTCCTTAGTATTATTATACTATCTGGTAATTAAAAACTTTGGTGGGCATTTGTGTTTGGGGGTATTAAAAGGTTGCTGTGAACATTTCTGCACATTTTTGTGTAGACATACGCTTTTATTTCTCTTGGGGCCCATTGTTAAGAATGGCTGAATCATATGTTTGGCATATGCTTAACTAATTGAGAAACTGCAGTCTCTTTTCCACAGTGGTTGTACCATCTTGCCATCAACAGGGTATGAAGATTTCAGTTCCTCCAGAGACTTCTCAGTGCTTTTTAGTGTTTAGTGGGTGTGAAGTGATAATTTAATTGTGGTTTTAATTTGTACTTCTGTGTGGAATCTTCTGTGAGCATTTTCAGTGTGCCTTTTGCCAGCTGTTGTTGATTCCTCCTCTTCCTCCTCTTGGTTTTTTTGAGACAAGGTTTTACTATGTGCACCAGGCTGGCCTCCCAGCTAGACTAGAGATATGCCTGATTCTGCTTCTTTGCCTCCTGAGTGCTGAGATTAAAAGGGTTGCATTACTGTGACTGGTATATTGTAGTCAGGGTTCTAGTCTAGAAGAATAGAACTGATAGAATGAATCAGTCTCTTTCTTTCTCATCCGTGTGTGTGTGTGTGTGTGTGTGTGTGTGTGTGTGTGTGTGCGTGCACAGACTCACACACATGGAATTTATTAGGAT
Source organism: Myodes glareolus (assembly GCF_982192425.1). Lineage (NCBI taxonomy): Eukaryota > Metazoa > Chordata > Mammalia > Rodentia > Cricetidae > Myodes > Myodes glareolus. The sequence goes on from NC_142042.1 coordinate 37,801,749, forward strand.
AGTTTATAGCTTGTTGTCTTAGTGTTTCTATTGCTGTGAAGAGACACCATGACCATGGCAACTCTTACAAAAGAAAGCATTTAATTGGGGCTGGCTTACAGGTTAAGATGTGTAGTTCATTATCATCATGTGGAATAGTGTGGCCTGCAGGCAGTCATGGTGCTAGAGAAGGAGCTGAGAGTTCTACATCTGGATTGGCAGGCATCAGAAAGAGAGGGAGAGAGACACACACACACTGGGCCTGGCTTGAGTGCCTGAAACCTTAAAGCCTGCCCCCAGTGGCACAGTCCTCCAACAGGGCCACTCCCTCCCCAACAGGACCTCACCCCTAATCCTTTCAAATAATGCCATTCATTATCAGCCTGTGGGAACTATTTTCATTCAGACCACCACAGCTGTGGTTCAGCTAATCTAACAGTGGCAGTCTCCCAGTGGAAAATCCAAGAAACCAATGGTTGTTAGTTCACCAGGCTGGCTTTCCCAGCTGGTCTTGTGTAAATGTGTGAATCCTGAAGAAGCAGGCTCTAATATCAGTGAAGGAATGCCTCCAGATATATAAACTTGCCATTGAGATTGAGGGCAAGTAGACAAAAAGCAAAAGCTGCTTTCCTCCATGTCTTTCTGATAGGCTACCACCAGAAGGTGTGGGTCTTTAAGGTGGATCTTTCACCTCTAATGAATTAACCAAGAAAAATCCCTTAGAGTGTGGCCAGCAGCTTGGGTGTGTTGGTTAATTTCAGGTGTAGTCAAGTTGACAACTAATAGCTATCACACCTGGCTTGTATCTGTTGAAGTCTTTTGTTCATATTTTACTTTTGGATTTTGAGAGGCTTCATTCTGGACATGTTCTTTATTAATAGCCTGTACATTTATTTTCATCTTGTTGCAGTCTTTGCACAATGCATTGAAAAGTAGTAGCTATGGTGAACTCCATTATAGTTCACCAACTCTTTCATTTACGAATGGTGCTGCTTGTCCTATCTAAGCCTTTTCTAACCTAAAGGAAAATGACTTCTTTGTTTTCTAAGAGTTTTCATTTTAGTTTACTACTTAAATCTTGTCTGTGTTTGGGATGAAATTATTTTTTTTAAGTGCCTTTCCATATTAGAATAAAAACAAAACGAAACCCTAGAAGGAAGTAGGGGAAAAGATGGTGAAGAAAGTATAGACTATACCATGAGAATCAGGAAGAAGGGAGAAAAAAGTCAAGAGCCCCACAAATCAGAAGTTAAAACTTTTTTAGAAGGATACAAAGCATGGATTGAAAATTTCAATTTATATGTGGACATCAGTTTTTCTAGCACATTTGCTAAAAATAATGTTTTCTTTATTAATTAACCTTGTTGCTTTGTCAGAAACAAGTGCCTTACAAAAAGTTGCCTGTATGCTGGCACACGCATTTAATCCCAGTACTTGGGAGGCGGAGGCAGGTGGATCTCACTGAGTCCAAGGCCTACTTGGTCTGTAAAATGAGTTCCAGGACAGCCAGGACTGTTACACAAAGAAACCCTGTCTTGAAAAACAAAACAACAACAACAAAATATTTGCCTATATATGGTTTTATTTTTATTTTTTTAAATATTTTTTATGGTTTATTTAACTTTATTTTATGTGCATTGGTGTGAAGGTGTCAGACCCCCTGCAACTGGATCTTCAGATAGTTGTGAGCTGCCATGTGGGTGCTGGGAATTGAATTGAACCTGGGTCCTCTGGAAGAGCAGTCAGTACTCTTAACCACTGAGCCATCTCTCCAGCCCCTGGTTTTATTTTTATACTCTTTCCTGTTGACCGTTTTTTACCTATCTAGTTGCCAACAGCACTGTTGTAATTACTAGTTACATACATACTGACTCTTAAAATCATGTTGCCTTGGTTCGCCAACTTTCTTTTTCAAGAAAGTCTTGAAAAGTCTTGTCCCTAACTCATAGAATACATACTAGAATTTTACTCTATTTGACTTGAATGTACTAAGTAATTTGAGGAAAACTGACAGTTTAATACTGAATTTTCCTGTTGTGACAAAATACAGTTTATTTCTTCATTCACAGAGGCCTTTTAATTTTTTTGCATTGTTCTTTATTATTTCACTGTAAAGTTTTATACATTATTAATTTTGGGGGGAGATTGGATTCATCCCTAAGTATTCACAGCTTCTGTTGTTATAAATCATTAGTTCTCAATCTGTGGGCCATGACCCCAGGGGTCACCTAAGATTATTGGAAACAGAGATATTTATATTATGATTCATGACAGCAAAATCAGGAAGTAGTAGTGAAAATTGTTTTAGTAATTTAATCCACCTTGTAAATCTGATGTGTTTGTTTTAGATTCTAACAGAATTTTTACGTTTACCTTTGATGTCCAGTTGTACTTAGACAGTTTTACCTTTTGGCTGGTTGGGGCTCCATTTTTTCTTTTCTTGCCTATGACAGCCTGTAAGTATTAAGTTGGTAAGAGTTGTCAGTTTTACCGTGTTCTTCCCAAATTATGAATTGTAAGCTGTACAGAACAAATAGTGGAAGGAAGTCATTGCAAAGCGAAGCTCGGTAGGTCTTGGGTTTGTTTTCTCTATGAAGAAGTTTTAAGCTGCAAATTTAATAGAGTAGGGCTGTTTAGGCTACCTATTTCTTCTTGGGTAACTGTTATAGTTTGATCTTCGTAGACTTGGTGAATTGTTTGTTGTACTCTGTCACACTTTATATTGTTTCTTTCTTTTTGAGGTAAGGTCTCACTGTTATTTTGGTGGGCCTAAAGTGCTATGTAGGCCAGACCTGTCTTAAGGTCACAGAGCTGCCACCTAATGAGGCTGGATTAAAGTTATTGTCCACTGTGCCCCAGTCCCTTCGTATTTTGATAGTTTAGTACAGTGGTTCTCAACCTGTGAGTTAGGGCCTCTTTGGTGGGTTTTCACAGAGGTCACCTAAGACCTTTGGAAAACACAGATATTTACATTATGATTCATAAGTAGCAAAATTACAGTTATGAAGTAGCCACGAAATAATTTTATGGTTGGGGGTCACTACAACATGATGAAGTGTATTAAAGTATTGCATTAATAGGAAGGTTGAGAACCACTGGTTTAGAACCTGTAATCACTTGAACTCTCTGCTCTCTAATATTGGTTATTCATGTTTTGTTCTACTTTGTTTTGATTGTCGATTATTAATGCTCTCAAAGTGTTCAACTTCATGAAGTTTTTGTCACGTTTTTGTCCTTTTCATTGATTATTTTTTTCCCTTCTGCCTTTGTCTCATATTAACTTATACTTTCCCTTCCTTTTTATTGAAACAGGTTCTGTGTAGAACCCTGGGTGTCTCAGAATTCACTATGTAGACCAGGCTGGCCTAGAACTCACAGTCATGCCCCCCCACTTTTGTTCATCAAATCCTGGGATTAAAGGCATGTGCTTTTTCTGCTAGGTGGTTTTATTTGCTTCTCCATTTCTGCGACTGAATTCCATGACTGAAAAAAGCATCTTGGGGATGTTTACAAGTTTTAGTCTCTGCCAGGGCAGGAGCTCAAGACAGGAACTGAAGCAGAGACCATACAGAAGTACTGCTTACTGTCTGGTTTTCCATTGCTTGCTCTGTCAGCTTTCTGTTACATTCTGGGACCACCTTTTTAGATGTGCCGCGACCCATAGTGGCTGGGTGGGCCCTTCAATGTCAGTCATCAAAGAAAAAGCCCCATAGGTTTGCTTGTAGGCCAGTTAGATAGAGCAGTTCTTCAGTTAAAGCTCCCCCTCCTTGGTGTCTCTGGTTTGTGTCAAATTGACAAAACCTTAGCACACGTGAACCTTTTTGAAACATGGTTTTGCTGCTATATATCTCTCTTAGTGATGCTTTTATGGCGTCCTCTTAAGTTTTCATTGTTGCTTTTCATTGAATTGTCTTAAGTGTTTCATTTGTTTGTAGCTATAATACAGCAACTTTGGATGCAGACTTGTATGGCCAGATTCATAGAAGTTGTTTTTTTTAGTGAGTTAACTAAAAACCAGGATGTAATTATAACTGGAGTGCTAGTGCTGATAAAGTGTTGTTAAAAGTAGCTTGTTTTTAATAAAATTGGATTTTTCTCTAAAAGTATTATAAATTATATATTCCTAACTCAAAAGTTTAGGTTCTACTATGAGTATTGAATTTCTCATGATTGGATTGATTTAACGAGTTATTAAGTAATGTTAAGCATATCTTTTTTGATAATAGTTGAATATAGTTGATTTTTAATAAGGTATGTGTTTCAAAAAGTTGTTTGCTTATTTTTAGATTTTGATTATTATTTTAATGTAATACTATAGTGTGTACTTTGCTAGAATTATTTTTCTTAAAATTTCAATTTGTTGCATAATCTCTATTAAATGACAGCTCTGTTGAGTATAGGCTTTTAAAATAGTTTGATTGTTCTTCCGTTATTAAGTGTGCATATTAAGTCGTAGATAACTCGGTTAATACTTAATGATTGTGGAAGTGTCTTGAGCTTTACTATGTTTATAATCCATGAACAATTTAGCATTAAAAAGATAAATACTAATTTTATTTCACTACATTCCTATTTGTTGGAGACCCAAAAGATTAGTCTTTAGATGGATCACATCTCCTGGGATTGTTTTGAGTAAGTGCCATACTGATAGGATCACAGTATGCTCCCAGGAAATCGTAAGCTGTTCTTTGTAGTAGATGGGTTGAGAGACAGGAAGAACACAGAGCAGTACACATTGAAGCAGTGACAAATCCATGTGTTGATGGACAGAAATTCGGTTTTAGCACTAAGTTTAATAGTTTTAGTGGTGGTTGTCTTTTCTTTTTTTTTATTGTAAAAGTACTTACTGATCAATAGACATTTCTCTCAGTCTAGGAAAATTAAGTGAATCAAACATAAAGGAATATTCTTGGTTATAAGCATACACACATTTGTTAAATGCACCTTATTTTAGTAGAAAAAAAATCATGCTACTTAGTCATCCCCCAACCCCCAAACTCTATGTCAGTCTCTGTGCACTACCACCCAGTTAACCAAAAGTTCAGAGAACAGAATACAGCAATTAAATGCAGGCTCTGTGCAGTTCTGTAAATTCTATAAGTGTGCTTCAGTTCTCTATAGCAGTTGAGATGTAATAATTAAAAAAAGATAGAGAACTTCTGGGTAAAAAGATGTTTTAAGAGGTAATATCAACTCGTTCACTGTGACTTTTGATAATTTGTGATCCTCCTTCTCACTTAATAAACCCTATGAATTAGGATAACACTTAAGAAAAGTTGCAAATTATAACACAGTTTTAACTTTGACAATACAAAGCAGTTACAAACTTTTGGATGTCCCAATAAGTTTTATAGCTGTTGGTTGGTTTTTGAGAGTTCATGTTTTGAAAGGAAAACACTGAAACATTTACTTAGGAAATATCATAAGTATATGGAAGTTGTCACAGTAACTGGAGAAAAGTTGGTTGTGCTGAGTCTCATACTTTAGCTATGGGTTGAAACTTAAAGGAGGAACTGCTTGTTCAGAACTTTAAGAATGTTGTTAAAATTTTGCCACACAAATAGACCCTATTTTGTCTGTATTAAATTGATCTTGAATTCTTTTGTAGTTTTCTTTAAAAATAAATAAAAAGTGAAGAATGATATATTGATTACATTGACACTGTTCTTTTCATACAATAAAATTTACAGTAACTTTTAATATCATGGGTAGTTTTCCTTTGATGTTAAGGACAAAAAATAAGCCAACATGTTGATTAATGTCTCTTAGGGCTCTTTTTATCAATAAATCTCTTTTCCTAACACCTTCTTCTTATAACTTATTGTTAGAGAATCTGAGTCATCTGGACAATTTCTACTCTTCATTATTCTGCTGATTATATACCTTGTTTTGTCTGTTCCTCATATTTTCTGTATTAATTGTGAATATATAAATTAGATGAGACTTGATCAAATACAGGTTTAATTTTTAGCAAGAATATCTTGTATATATGATCCCTATCATTTCTATCATTAACACTTATCAATAGGGTGAGGTGTTATATACTCATTACAGAATGCTCCTATCATTCACTTTTAGTCATGAATATGTAATTTTATTGGTATAGTGAAAATAATACATTTTTCCTCTTCATTTATAAAATGTTGACTGAGGTTTCTGTCCCATCTAGTCCTGCAGCCATTAAGTCCCAAAGAATCACACAGAGGTCTACATTAATTGTAAACTTATTGGCCTATTAGTTCAGGCTTCTTATTAACACTTATAACTTATATTAGCCCCATAATTCTTATCTGTGCTAGCCACGTGGCTTGGTACCTTTTTCATTGAGGCAGTCACATCTTTCTTGCTCTGTGGCTTCTTCCTATGTGACAAGGTGACAGTTATAGTCTGAAACTTCCCTCTTCCCAGAATTCTCATTGCCCCACCTCTACTTCCTGTCTGGCTACTGTTCCATCAGTGTTTATTTAAAATATAAGTGACAGGGTACAGACCATTGTCTCACAGCAGTAAAAATTCCGTTATGAACTTTGCCCATGAATTTTTAGCCACACACCATTTTAAAACTGGAAGTAGGCTGAATTTAATTCTTGGATAATCTCATGGTTGTATGAAATGCATCATAGTTCTCATTCCCATTTTTTTCTCATTCCCTCTCCACTTCCCTCTTCTGCTGTAACCCTCCTTTTATTTTTGGTGTGTGTGTGTGTGTGTGTGTGTGTGTGTAACCCACTGGTTTACCTGGGATTTCTTGAATGAGCCTGGGTGGGAGGTTATTTACTGGAATATGGACAATTTTTCAGTGACTATACCACTGTAGAAACTGAGTCCTTTCCCAGCAACCATTAACTGCTAATACTCCCTTGGGGAGGGAGGGATTGGGTCTAATAAGCTTCTCCCCCGTTCCAGTTTTTCTGATGATTGACCTCCAGTATAGTTAGTGTGAGTTCCGTCTTTTTAGTTGTTATTACCATTATGAAATTAAGCATTTTAATGTTAATCTTCTAGTCCCTTGTGGCGACTATTTTAAAAATGCTATTGTGAATAGGGCGTTGGTGGTGTGTGCCTTTAATCCCAACACTCGGGAGGCAGAGGCAGGTGGATCTCTGTGAGTTTGAGGCCAGCCTGGTCTACAAGAGCTAGCCAGGACAGCTAGGGACTGTTAACACAGAGAAACCCTGTCTCGAAAAATCAAAAAAAAAAAAAAAGAAAAGAAAAGAAATGCTATTGCACCTTGAGCAGGTGGAGCTTCAAATACCAGTAACTTTGGTAATCTGTTTTAAAATTTACCATGCTTTTTAAAAAGTCTCTGTTCCATGATGTGGAAAATGTTCTTTAGAAACTGCAATAATGGGACAAGGGGATATTTGCTCTAAGATTGTTACTTCTTCAGTGGACAGTTAGCATTTTTTGATAGAAATATATTACGAGCTCTTTTATTTTCTCGTTTGTATTTAAAGTTATATAGTTTTTGCTTATTTGATTTTTTTTAGATTTATTTATGTGTGTCAGTGTTTTACTCACATGTATTTTTGTGTATCTTGTGCACGCATCCTCAAACTGGAATTATGGACAGTTGTGAACTGACCCTTGTGCTGGAAATCAAACCCCAGACCTCTACCAAAAAATGTGCTCTTAAACATTGTGCCATTACTCCAGCCCCCTGATTTATGGTTGTATCTCTTGTCCCTGAAAAACTTCGTTTGCTAATACTAACCTTGGTATACCACACATAGCACTTTAAAAAAAATAGCTTTTTAAAACTTTTTTAAAGCAATATTAATATTTACTAACATTTAATATAATTTATTATTTTTGTAGTCATGTTTTGTCTCTAGGAAGCAAAAAGGCATAGTATAATCATTGAATTTTAAAGTTTATGGAAATTACTCTTTTTGTTCTACCACTAAATTAATGGTAGATTTGTTTTTATTTGTAAAAATTTTTAACTAAATTTTCTTTGAAACAAGCTATAAAGAAATGACCTATGCAGCAACCTACATTCAGAGAAGTTTAGCTAGCCTACTGTGTTGTATTCCTTCTTAAATTTAATTTATTTTCATTAATTGATGGTTTTATTCAACTCATCCATTATACTTGAGGTTATATATTCATTTTCCTTCCCACAGTATGTAGAAAGTAGCACAGTGTGCATAATGTTTATATCTTGACATTTTACTAAATGATATATAGTAAATATATATGTATATAGATAGATATCCTTAGAGGACATGTCTGTAATAATGAAACATTCTCATTGCCTTCTGTGTAGTCTTTCACTGTTTTTACTCTTGTTAGTATAAAAAAATTGCTGTTATTTCTTTAGAGTAGCTCCTAGATATGAATTGTTTGGTCAATGTGTAATACAAACACAGTTTTACTAGATATTCTTAAATGTTTTTGTGTGGGGGTTTGTTGGCTATCTAGAAATATGAATGCCAGTGTCTCTTAGCAAGAACAGATCTTATAGTCTGTGCCTGTAGCTTCAAGTGGGTGGTGGGGGAGGCAGTAGGATCCCAAGGGCTTGCTGGTTAGCCCTTGTGGAATATAGGAGAGCCTCAGGTCCCAGTCTCAGTATTGCTAGTCTCGTGGGTGAGAAAGTATTCAAATACAGAATTAATTTGGATTTGTTTTACCGTGAGGAAGATTAAACAGATTTTCAGCTTGTGATTTCTACTTCCTATGCCAAAAACTTTCAAGTTTCTAAGTTTGTGTTTGAAGTTTAGATTTCCTTTATGATTCATTTAAAATCTATTTCAAAATTTTATCTGGTTAAACCAATTGAACTTGACTGCATTTTTCTTTTTCACTATGCTTTTCATTAAAAATATCTTACTGTGTTTGGCTAAACAGGGATGTATTTTAGAATTCATATTACAGTGGATTTCATGAACATTTAAATCAGTATTAGGATGATGTTGAAGGAATGAAACAGATTTTCAGTCTACTGTATGAAGTTTTCCTTTGGCCAGAAAGAGTATGTTCTCATGTTTTCTTCCTTTGCATATTCCTGTTTTTAAATATTGTGTATTTAAAATATTGTCTTTCGAAAACAAATCTTAGACCTGGATTGATGAAGTTAAGGACACTTGCTTCTCTTCAGAGTACTCAAGTCTACTTCCCAAGACTCTTGTCAGGCTATAACTCCAGTTCCAGGGATGTGTCCTGCTAGTATTACTTTAGGATGACTATCGTTATCCTAAAAGAGGGAACCTTAATTGAGATAAATGCCTCTATAAGATCCAGTTGTAGGACATTTTTTTAGTGACTGATGGGAAAGGACTTACCGATGGGGGAGGACTCAGCCCATGGCAGTGGTTCCAAACCTTAGCTGATTGTCTTGGGCTCTATAAGGAAGCAGGCAGAGCAAGCCATGATGAGTAAGCCAGTAAGCATCACCCCTCCATGGCCATCCATCACCTTCTGCCTGCAGGTTCCTCCTCCCCTGTTTGAGGAACTAAGACAAGATTCAGCATCTTTTTCTATAATCTGTGGGCACCTTTGTACTTATGTGCCATAAATGCATATAGACACATACCCATAAAATAGTATAAATGAATTTATAAATAAGTCTTACTTGATGAGTAGGAGAAATGACCAGAGGCAAATTTTATGTAGTGTCAAGTTGTATCTATTACTTATGAAATAATTTTGTGACAGCTTTAAAAATACTTATTTATGGGGGGGTCACATGTATCAGGTTGTGCATGTGGAGGTCAGTGGACAGCTTCTGGGAATTTCTTACCTTCCACTTTGTGTCTCTCTTGTTTCTATTTTATTTCAGCCTAGCTGACTTAGGAGTTTGAGGATCACTCCAGTCTAGAGCTTCCATCTTGCTGTAGCAGCACTGGGATTGCAGATTAGGGGTTCCACACATCCACCTTTAATTATGGGTTCTAGGGATCTGAACTCTGGTCATCAGACTTGCACTATTAGCCAGTTTACCTGTGATCCCTATACCTGGCCTTGTATGATATGATACCTTAATCTACAGTATTGATTGTAGTTTGTTCTGATTCTTTTTCTTATCATTTGATTATTTCACGGAAGTGGCTTGTTGGGGTTATTAAAATGTATTGTTCTTACTGTTTTCTTCCTGGAACCTTTAATATAATTTGTGAAAATATAATTAGACCCTTATCTGCCACTTAAAAAATATGAATGTTACCATATAATATATACATATGCCTGTATCAACTTTTACTTCCCTCTGTATCTTAACATAGGTGTGCTCTGAAGATTTTTTTTACTCTTTCCAATATGATTTTTGTCATGTAAATGCAAAAGATTAACATATGGTCTCCCATGTTCATTGACTTATGTTCTGCCTGCAGGTATCCTTGGATTGAAAATACTGCTTCCCAATTGTTTATGTAAAGACTTTCTTAATGTAAACAATGCATTATCTCTGCTGTTTACATTGCCTTATGTATTTTTATCTATATTACATATTTTAAGTAATTTAGAGACTTAATGTATATGTGGAGATGTGTACAGGTTGTCAGCAGTTAATGCCACATCATACACAGGCTATGAGCATTCACCTAAGGATCGAAAAGCTAATTCTCCTAGATACTTAAGAACTTAGGAACACAAGTGCGCAAATGTAATGCATTTTATGAAAATAGTGTGTCCATATGTTTTCTATAATTTGTCTTTTTTCGTGGGGGAGGGGAGCAGGGTCTAGCATTGCAGTCTAGGCTGGCTTAGAAGTCCCTATGTAGCCCAGGTTGGCCTTCAACCTGTGGCTGTCCTTCTGCAACAGCCCCTGGCTGCTGAGATTACCAGTGTGAGCCATTACACCTGACTGTGGCTGTGACTTCTGTTTTCATTCAGTGATGATTTCAGTAATTAGCTAAATTATATGTGCAGTTGCATAATACTGTGGAGAGCTCTTCTGTGAAAATGTTCAAATTATCTCATTTGGTAGATATTTGGGATAAGGATTATGAAGTTGAACAGTGCTAGTATATGTATGACCGTTTTTTGAAAAGTGTGCACTGAGACTTGAGTATGTTAACTTTGCCCAGTGGTAGTAGACTATTTCCCAGCATTTCATTCCGATTTATGTCTCAGATTAACATAGAAGGGTTACATGTCAAGTTCTTACTGGTACTTTATGTAGTCTTAGTTTCTGCTAGTCTGGTGTTTGTTACTGTTTTCTCCTCATTAATGGAATGTACATTGTTTTTGGTTTTTATTTTTAATGTGGAGCTTCACATTAACTTTTCACTTTTAGTGTCAAATATATTTCATACACTTACCTTCTACCAAGAACAAAAAATTCATGACAGAATTAGAACTAGAAAAACAATTGTTTTATATTTATCTTCTTTCATAACTCATGTTCATTGCCTGCTTTCAGTCCTCCCTCATTCCCTTATGTTTAGCCTTTTTTCTCTATAGCATGTTACTTTCACCACATGTACATTTGTTTACACATAAGCATGTATTAACTACATTTCACATATGAGAGAGAACATGCAGGTTTTTTTCCTTACTGAGATTGTGTGATCCTGCTTAATACTGTGCATTTCAAGTCCATTTTTTCTACAGATTTTTTTTTAGTTTTTTTCTTTATAACTTAGTATTCTATTTTACTTGTAAATATTTGTTTTTGTTATCCATTCATCTGTTGATAAGTAGCTAGCTTAATCCCTATTCTTTGTTATAGTGAACAAAGCAGCAGTAAACAGGGGTGCAGATTCTCTGGGTATATATAATGAGAAGTGAAAGAGTTGGGTCATTTGGTAGTTCTTTGTTAACTGTTTGAGAAATCTCCAAACTGTTTCTAAACAATAGCTGTATTAGTTTGCATCCCTACCAAAAGTAAAAAGAGAGATTTGGTGATGGTGGTCAATTTTACCGGTGTGAGGTGGTATTCAAAGTAGTTTTAATTTGTGTTTCTTTGGTTGCTAGGGATATTGAATACTTTTAAAGATGGTTATTGGACATATTTATTAATTTTTAATGCAGTTTATTCTTTGTTATGTGTTGATTGGTTGTTTTTATTTCCTTGGTATATAATTTCTGCACTTTGTAAATTCTAGATATAGACACTTTCTGATGTATAGTTGGTAAAGATTTTCTCCTGTTTTGTGGGCTTCTAATTCTGTACGCAAAATACAATCAAGTCTTCAAATTTCTCTCCATTTTGGTATGCCTGTCAGAAGCCCCTAGTTGTGTGCCATTGCTTGAAATGTGTAGTTCCCACAGTTATCTTCTTGGGTTCACTTAATTTACTGAAGACAGCTTTATTTAAAGCTTTATTAATGGTAAGGTGAAGAGGTGTTCAAGGTGAGGGAGAAGGGCTGTAGAAATTTTAGGTTTTTTGTGTCTGGGAATTTCTACATGCTAAACTTAGAAACCGGACTAGTCCTTTGAGTGTTTTCTGGAGACTTCATTACATAGTCATGTTCGATCAGACCATTGACTGTTGGTGATCAACTTAACCTTTATCTCCTCCTCTCTTGATCCTTGGTCTTCCTCCAGTGACCAGCTGCTATCCTGAGCCTGCCTAGAGCCCTCCAGCTGTCAGTAATCTCATTAGTATTATTTTTGTAAGGACTTTTCAGAGTTTTCTGCTAGAAAATGAAAATGAAGACCATAAATGTGTATAATGTGCATATACATGTATTTGCAATTTTATATGGACTTTAAGCATTTTTAATTACTTTAATAGTTTTTCCAGTGGGGATTTTGTTACTACATAGTTCTAGTCTTATTTCCTTTCAGATTTAATTTCTTTTTAGGGATTCCTGAAATAAAAATAATTTTTTAAATAAGTTTCTGATGGGATAAGAAAATGATTTCAACAAGCCAGATTTCTTCCATCTTGCATTTATGATCCCTATGCTTTTTGTTCTTGGCTAATTGGTCTGATACTGTGTAACTACTAATTTTTCTTTTTTCTTGCTATTATTCCTGTAGGTTTATCTGTATTGTTAATAGTTCTTCAAATGTAACTTTTGATTGTGATAGTTCTGTTTAGTGTGTCATTGTTTTGTGTATTTTTATGGGTAGTGTGATGTGCTTTTCCAGCATTTAATGAGAGGTTAACACTCATACCTGTTCATCTTTTTCTGTCGAAGGATGAGTAACATCATTTTCTGAAAGTCTAGTTTTTCTCCGGAACTTGATATTTTTTAATTTTTGCAGGTCATGATTTCTTAGACTGGCATCTTTAGACTAGAAGGTGCTTGGCTAGAGGTCAGTCTTCCACCTAGCAGGGCCCATGTACATCCCAACTTCCGCAGCTTCTGCTTGTTACAATTGGCAGCCCTCAGAACTCTCTGCAGGAAGCAGTAGATGGTAGTTACTTTCAATTGTGATAAGCAGAAGACAGTTTAATAACAGAAGAAAAACCCATTCATACCTTTCAAACTAATGACAAATGAGTTGCATTTTTTTAAAAATCATATTCATTCCTCTGACAAAAACTTTAATTCGATGAGATATTTTTTTGAAATGATCATTTGTACTATATTAGATGTCTTAGTTTTTCTAATCATACTTATTTACCAAGAGACATTCAAACTCATTTTGATATGTAAATTTTTAAGTGGAGTGTAAAACACGTTGACATTTTAGATGAATGAACAGTTTTGGAGATTACAGATTACATATTAGGATAGGTTTTGATTCTGAATTTAAATATTAAGTTTGATTTGTTTTTAGCAGCCACTCCAATGAAACAGCCATCACTTATCATTACGTGATTTTTTTATAGCATCAAAGTTAAATGACTAGGTTGAGTAAGAGTTCTTGTAAAATTCCATTAGTTAATGTAATTTTAACATCAATATTGTAGAAAAGTTTCCACCATATGAAAATTTTTAAAAACTCAACAATTTTTCCATACGTTGTGAAGGTTTGTGGTAGGGAAGAGAGAAGCCTTATGTATGCAGTGAGTCAGTTAGAGGCTTTGCGTTAACTCAGAACAGGGATTTGCTACCCATCACTTTGTAGTTAGTTACCATCTGGTAGAGTGGAAAGAAAGGATACAGTGATAATACACATCTGAAAGGATGTTGTGTTTACTTTTGGAAACTAGTGTATTTATTTGTAAGGATGGCGGTGAATGCTTCAACATCACGCTCTGACCCTTCTGAAGGGTTGTGTGGCTTCTTTGGCTAAGTAAAGCACTAAGACTTGCCCCTTTTATTTCCTCCCTCCTTTTACTTTTAGAATCAGATATGGAATGATTTAGATAAGTGCTGATTTTATTCACGGTAGGAAACCCTCATCCTGTAGTTGGAAGCCAACTTTGTGTATATAACAATTTGATTTGTCTTTTTATATTTTGTAATATAAAATTATTTTATACTTCATCATCTTTATTTTTGTGTTCAATTTATTCTGATAAGTTCTTTAAGTCAGTCACTATTATTTAGTTATTTTAAATATTAATGTTCATCTAGTAAATAGACAAAACAGTTGATTAATTTTCAACGTTAGTCTAGTAAAGTATATTTTTATAAAATTCAGGTATTTTCAAATACCTAAAACATTAATGAGTAATTTGAACATATAAGTAATTTGACATACCTTTCCCTAAAGAATTTAAAGATGAGTCAATTTCTCTCTTATATTTTGTGCAGTGAACTTTCTCATTCTTTAGATGTTGCTTTTGTTTTCAGTGTTCTCATTGATATTTATATCTGGGGTTTTTTTGGGATTATGGTAACTAATAGCTCCCCATTTTGAATTTTGAATTTCCTAAAGACCTGATTTATCTGAATGAGTAAAACTGGTAGAATGAAAGATTCAAATAATGCTTTTGAGAAAGGCTATCTCCTTTGTCCTATTTCCTTTTTGGCAAGCAGTTGAGTAGCCTTTTAAAGAATTGATTATAAAACTTTAACATTTCCTTTCTTGAACTTTGGGTAAAAAGAAGAAAATGAACACTTTCTCTTGGTGCAGGCGGAAAAGAAAAATAAAAAAGAATGAAATTATCCTTTGTTTTAGGGCATCAGTTTGAATCTGTGGGTCACAATCTTGACAGGGGCCACATATCAGATATCTTGTATATTAGGTATTTATATTATGATCCATAATAGTAGCAATATTAGTTAAGAAGTAGCAGTGAAATAATTTTATGGTTGAAGATCACCACATTGTGAGTGCTGTAAAGGATTGCAGCATTAGGAAGGTTGAGAACCATTGTCTTAGGGATTTGTCATGTGTAGTAGTTGAATAATTAGAAATAAAAGATAAGCTTTTGCATTGTTTTTTAAGTACAGTGTCTTATGGTAATTTGTTTTTCTTTTTTATAGAGAGGATCTGACGAGCTACTCTCAGGCAGTGTTCTCAGTAGTCCCAACTCTAATATGAGCGGCATGGTAGTTACAGGTAAGTGTTGCTGTCTTAGCAGCCCTCATTTACTGTTTGCCAGGTCAGAACTTCGGTCAGAACAGCTTTTGTTTTGAAACCTGAAATTGATGATTTTGTGAGCAAGCAGAGTTTAAATCTAATTCAATTTATTTATTATTGTGATGCTAGGGACTGAAGCAAGCACTTGTAGACAGACTTCTCTGTCCCGTCAGCCACTCCCCAAATAACCACGGCCAATAGCTTAGACTTGTGTTTAACTAGCTCTTCTAACTTAAATGAACCCATTTCTATTAACCTGTGTGCTGCCCCAGGACTCCTTTACCTTATATCCTTACTTCCCATCCTGCTCACTTTGCTGCTCATGGTGGCTTCTCAGATTCCTCCTCCTCCTTCCCAGCATTTTCTTAGTCTGATTCTCCCACCTAACCTTATCCTGTCTAGCTGTTGAGCAGTCAGCTCTTTAGTAACCAATGAGAATAATATATCTTTATAGTGCACAGCAAGTGCTTACACCTGCCAGGGAAATGCTCAGCGACTGGTCCTACCCAGTCTTGAAACTTTCCCCTTATCTTACTGTTGTTAACTATGGTAAATTTTTTATTTATATATAAGATTCTATATACTTGTTTACAGTTTGACCTTAAACACACTGTAATGATCAAATCTGGTGGTAGACAATATTTTCAAAAGCCATAATTTCCTTTTCTTCCATTTCTCCTTCCTTCCTGTCTTTTTTTTTTTTTTTTCCTTTTCTGTGACAGTTTTTCATTGTTGTCCAGGTTGACCTTCACCTCCTGGGCTCAAGTGGGCAAGTAGTCCCTCTTTGTTGGTCTCTGATTTAGTTGGGACTATAGGCACCTCATGCTAACTCAGTTTTAATAATTGTCTTTTTAATTAAAAAAAAGAGCCCATTCTCACGGGCCTCATATTCTGCCTTTTATTTTCTGTGTATATTTCTTTATTTATACTCAAAACCCTGTTGCCTGTACTGTAAATAAAAAACCAAAATTGACCAACACAATTATTTTCTATGTAGTTTCATCTTTTCTTTGCTCTAATAATATTTTAATGAATTTCCATTTTGTTGTCTACTTATAAATCTAAGGGAATTCATTTAATCTGCACAGAGCTCTTCTTGGGTAAATCTGAAATAATATTTTAATATCTTTTTCATTATTGTTATTGTTGATGGAGACTGTTTCCCGGCCGTCTAGACTCGAAATAATCACACGAAAACTGTTAATTACCATACTGTTTGGCCTATTAGCTTATGCGTATTTCTAGCTGGCTCTTATATCTTAAATTAACCCTTTTCTATTAATCTGTGCATCACCATGAGCTCGTGGCCTACTGGCAAAACGCAAGCATCCTTCTCCTTTGGCAACTACATGACTTCTCTTTGACTCCTCCTACCTTCTCTTCCTCTGTCTGCTTGGAATTTCCACCTTGCCCTATTCTGCGCTGCAGTATGCCCAAAGCAGCTTCTTTAACCAGTGGTATTCACAGCATCCAGAGGGGACTCCCACATCATATTATTAGATTAATTTATTTTAAAACTCTACATTTTCTACCTGTTTTCCTGAAGCCAGTTTTCTTTTTTCTATAAACAAAAATTATATTTCAGTTAATTGTTTTGATACACTTTGATATACACATAAACAATCCTAATGTTTCAATTTGCTAAAAATAGTAAGATTATATTTGCTAACTGCAATATGCTGATGTAAAGGTGAATTTCTAGTATATATTATTTTTCTGCATAGCAATTATGAAACTATCGTTGTGCCATGATTCTGATAATGAACATGCAAGTTCACATATCTGCAGTTCTGCCTTGTCAAGTTTTTTTATTTATAATAAATAGTAATTGGTACTAGGAATATTTTAAAAATTAATATCTACAACTATACACGAGTAACTGTAGTAGCCTTGATCCCTTTTCCAGTCATCTTCCAAATCAAAGTTTATTGTTGGAGTTGATGAACAAAAAGTATAAGGTTAACTGAATGGAAACCCCTGCAGTGAGCCTCCTCCTCCTTCTGCTTCTCTGCAGAGAAGCTTCCCTGAACAAGAAACTCATTGGCATTATAAACATGTGGGACTTGGGGGCCTGAATCCTGAAGAGAAGGAAATTGTACAAATTTAGGCAGACAGAATTGGTGTAGGTGTCATAAGCAGAATTTTGATACTAGCTAGGTTGCATTTTTATTATAGGCTTTATTATGTAGATGAGATTATGACAACAGCCCAAAAGTGAAAACAAATGGGATTACTTTGACAAAGTTCTTAATATTTTACATAAAGTGATATTATGTTGACTTTAACATAAAAATATTCTGAAATTGAGCTTATATGCTAAAATCTTAGTGATATCTGTAAGAAAAGATAAAAATGTAGCTAGTACATAATGGTGAAAAGCTGGAAGATTGACTGATTTTGATAGTGACTAAACAAGGTATGCATCTCTGATGGGTTGACCCCTAAAGTATGCGCTAAACTCTGACATAATTCTGCAGTACGTAGCATACTGTTTTGGGTTAAAGATAATTGGGTTTGTCAGTTGACCATAGTAGAGAGAATTCAAAAGTAAGTCCACAGATTTATGAACAACAGGTTTATGGGAGGTACAAAGTCTTGTGAGGAGAAAAGAGATTTAAAGGAATACTATGTAGCTTTTTATCTTCCTTTTGTATTGTAAGTGATTTTTGGATTTATGTCTTCTGATATAGGTGGAAATGAACTCTGTGTTGTAAATGTAAGTCTGAAAGTTACAAAAATTTTAGAAGAAAACAGAAATTTTGTAGGTAATGACTCAAACAGTCGTTGAAAAACAAAAGAAATATGTTTGCCCTTCAGAGACAAAGGCAAGCCGTGTGTAGCCAAATATTTTTTTTTTTAAAGAGTATAGCTATAAAAGCTAATATTAAAAGCTGGGAGGTGGTAGAACATGCCTCCTGGCACTTAGGAGGCAGAGGGAGGTGGCTCTCAGTGAGTTTGAAGCCATGCTGGTCTACAAAGGGAGTTCCAGGACAGCCAGGACTGTTTTGTAGAGAAACCCTGTCTCTGAAAACCAAAAGAACAAAAATCAAAACAAAAAACCAATATCAAGATTGTGTATAAACTTATAAATATGCAAACTCCTGTTTAACAATAAGATTATAGATTATGAACAACCCAGTTTTAGAAATTGATCAAAATACTTGAACAGATACTAGGCAAAAATGATTATCACATGAAGTATTGGAAAGAGTGTGAGAGTTTTGATAGTTATACTATTGTAAAATTCTATAACTACTTTAGAAAATAATTTCACAGTTTCTCTTTCAAATATATTTAATTTACTCATAAAGTCCATATATATTATATGTTGATGATATCTATCCACCATTCCCTCCCTCCTGTTTGTTGCCTGTTATCCTGTCCTCTTCTCAGCTTAGTGATTCCTTTTGTTGTTACTAACAACTCCTTTAGTTAGTGCTGTCCATATTGGCTTGACTGTGTGGCCATCCTCTGGGGCACTGGTAATTTGCCAGCATACATGTCTCCAAAAGAGACTTTCATTAGCCATTCATCATCAGCATGAGCAGTTTGTGGCTCCTCCACATGCCATGTTGGAATTTTGCTTGGCTTAATCTTACGTCGGTAACCATATCTGCTGTGAATTAATGTGTCCAACAGCCTTGGTCATATCCAGATATCTGTATTTCACAACTTTCACCCTTTTTCATCATCTCTTATCTTTCTGTCCATGTTTCTATACATACTGAGCCTTGGATAGGGGAAGGTTAATAAGATGATTTATCCACAAGAAGACATTAATGTGCTTATTACTTTGATAAGCTGTGAGTCTGCTACCATTGCAAAAAGAAGCTTCTCTGACTAGACTTGAGATCTGTATCTGTGCATATGAACAGATATTTAGAAGGTAGTTTGACAACATGAGTGTTTAGCCAAGTAATAGTGACTTTTCCCCAGGACCTATGGTCTCCCCAGTTACAGACTTTTGAACAGGTTGTGTAACAGACATAGAATTCCTACAGTAGAGCAGGCTTCAGAGAAGCAGAAAGAGAGTGGTTATTGCTATAGCTGTTGAGTTACTATTGCATCAGTGGGCAGCCACATCTTTCTAAACAGGCTGGTATTGCAGCATGTGGGTCTGTTGCCCAATGAGACCATTGATCTTTTCTCCGCCAGCAGCCTGCATAGTTCCTTCTAGCACTTTGTAAGTAGGGAAACAATTTTGGTCAATCAACATTGGTTTCTCTATTTGGCAGGATCTGATCTTAAAGCAGTTCACTTAATATAGGATTCTGCTGTTTTCTCTCCTAGAAATTGTTTTACTTATAATAAGTCAAGTTCACATTCACTGAATCATATTCACTAATCTAGAATATACCCTAGTATATATACCATATGTGTTTCCATGATAATTCTAAATCCAGTCAGATAGAAGCTTAACCATAACACTGTAAATAAAAGACTACAGTGGCTCTGTCACTTTGGTTTAACCCATATTTGTGAAACTATATTGTGTAACTACAGAACTATATATATGATGTTCATCATGATACAGTATGTTCTCGATCATAAAATAGCAGTAAATTTCAAGTGATTGAAAGAGATCCAGTAAGGGAAGGTTAATAGTCCTCAGTTTGGCTCAAGGAGAGTGGATCTCCTGGGTGAAGACTGGGGGTAGGTAGTGATGGGAACATGAGGGATCAGGTGGAGGGTTGAATAGAGAAGGAGAGTACTGAAAGAGACGACTAGAAATTTCGGGGTCAGGGAGAAACCTGGTGCAAAATGAAACTTCCAAAAATCTCAAAGGATGACCCCAGCTAAGTCTCCTAACAGTAGTGGATACGTATCCAGAACTGACCATCTCCTGCTATCAGATTGCTGACTGATCTGTTGTCAGTCATCTCTGAAGACCACCCCAGTTGTCTTGAGAGAGTCTTCATCCAGTAACTGGTGGAGACAGATGCAGAGACCCACAGCTAAACATTAGGCTGAGCTCAGGGAATCCTGCTGAAGAGGGCCAGAGGTGTCAAGGACATCACAAGAAAATCCACAGAAATAACTAACCTGGCTCATAGAAACTCACAGAGTCTGAACCAACAACCAGGGAGCCTGCCTGGGACCAACATAGGCCCTCTACATATAGTGACAGTTGTGTAGCTTGATCTTCTTGGGGAACTCCTAATGATGGGAAGAGGGGCTCTCCCTAATGCTTTGGCTTTTGAAATATATTCTTCATACTGGGTGCCTTGCCCAGCCTAAAAACAAGGGGAGGTGTTTAGTCTTACTCCAACTTGATACTGTCATGCTTTGTTGATACTCATGGAAGGCCTACCCCTTTCTGAACAGAAACAGAGGAGAGGAGTGGATTGGGGTGGGAGGCAGAGGGAAGGCGAGAATGGGAGAAGAGGAGTAAGGGGAAACTATAGTCGGGATATAAAATAAATTAATTAAATAAAAGAGAAATAATCCTCAGTCAATGGTAGTCCCTAAAGGCTGGTCCAGAAAAGTAAAAGACTTAAAGATGAAGAAGGTGCATGCTTATTTCATTTTTTATCATTGTTTTTAGCCAGAGTGCTCTGTATTAATGTGAAGGTAATTTGTAGTGAATTATAGGAGATCTTAAGAATATTTTGAACAAACAACAATATAAGGTAGGCAGTTGTGAGGAAGATAATTACAAAAGAAGCCAAAGCAACATGATTCTTTCACAGGGTCCAGTATGAGATTGCTCTCTTTACTCATTAAGATGTTGATTTAGATTAAAATAGGAAACAGGATTTGATTTAAGAGAAGAGTAGAAATAGTTTTAAAGTTTCATTTGTTTGAATTTTAAAGTAGAAACTGTCTTTAAAGTGCTTCAGAACTGAATACTGTATGATAAATGGTATGCTTAGAGGCTTCTGGGCTCCTAGGAGTCTCAGCAGGCATTGGCTGCCAACCTTAGTAACCTCCATGTGATTCCTGGGGCCCACATGGTGCAGAGCACTGACTCAGGCTGGTTGTCCTCTGACTTCATGTGTACACTGTGGTATCATAAAGTATTTAAATTTTATTTTAAAAAGTATCTGTGAATATATTAGCATGTATAAGAATTTTTCCTGTCAATTGAAGTCTTTGAAATACACTTGAATATGTAGTAAATTACAACCAACTGATTAGATATAGAGATGCCTTACACACAGTTCCATATGAAATATTATCTAATCTATAGGCATCTGCAATCACAGAGAGTTTTTCTTTTTTGGTGAAACTTTGTAATGAATGCAGATTTGTTTATTGAAATAGATACTGCCAGTCTACTTTAATGATTCAAAAGTACGTACTTTTACTTCATTATGTTGTTGTTTCATTCTGTTTTATTATTTGTTCTTAGTAAGCTCTTACTGTGCCCAATGTAAATTAAACCTTGCCATATGCTTGTAACATAGGAAAACCATCTGTAGAGCTTTTCCTAGCTGTTTATAGATATAGAGTGGGGCTTTGCAATGCATCTCTTTGGGTTAAGGGAGTTCATTGTTATCTGTTAGTCTGTAAAACAAATTAAATGGTGATATACTTATGTACTTTAGCCATTGGACAGTTTTTGTATGAAATTGAATCTTATCTGGACAATAGTGGCGTGTGCCTTTAATCCCAGCACTCTGGAGGCGGGGCAGGGGCATCTCTGTAAGTTCAAGGCCATTCTGGTCTATAAGAAATAGTTCCAGGACAAGCTGAAAAGCTGCAGAGAAACCCTGTCTCGAAAAACAAACAAACAAACAAAAAATTGAATTTTAATATTTTTGCTGATTATTCTCTCTACATAGACTGTGCACATGGCTAAAATTCTTCCATTCTTTTAAAAGCCTAATTTTAATTTTTCAAAAATTCATATTTACTCACCTGTGTTCTAAGATTATTTTTGGCTTTTCATAAAAATAAGGAAAATTCGTGTACTTTTGTTTTACTAAAATATAAAGAGTGTTTTTGAATATCTTTCAGCCAACGGTAATGATAGTAAGAAGTTTAAAGGAGAAGATAAAATGGATGGGGCGCCCTCTCGTGTACTTCATATTCGAAAGTTACCTGGTGAAGTGACTGAGACGGAAGTCATTGCTTTAGGTTTACCTTTTGGTAAGGTTACTAACATCCTGATGCTGAAAGGAAAAAACCAGGTACAGTTCTTCAAACATTGCTGACATGCTAAACCTCACACAGAATGAGAATTGTCTGTTACCTCATTAAAAAGAAGTCTTGTTTTTCTTTTCTAAATAGCAGAAACAAGGGACACTGGTAGCATCTCTTGTTTATTGGTAGCTTTAGTAGAAATCAGTCTTGAATGTTAGATACTCGTTCAGTACATGTAAGAGTAGCAGTAAGATCCAGATATATTAAACATGAAATTTTGTTTAAAAATATTTAATGATTCTATTTAGAAGAATTTATAAAACTTAACATTCTCTAAAATATAGCTAATGTTAAAATTATGGTGACCATTTTAAATTTTTCCCTTTATATTTTTTAAATTAGACCTCTAGGGTAGTAATAGTAAAATTCTGGTACTAGAAAATGTTTAATTTTTTTTCTAGTTTTTGTTTGAAACAGATTTATGGTGTAGAGCATATCATGTAAGTCATAGATGGAACACAGACGTAGTTCTCAAAGGGTATTGCTTGAATTAGCTCTATTTGTATGTTTAAAATTAAAATATTTCCAAGATGTGTTATTTTCAAATTATTTATATGTGTGTGGGTATATATGCATGTGAGTGGAGGTACCTACAGAAGCCAAAGGTGTCACGTCCCTAGAATTGTAGCTTAAGGCACTTGTGAGGCACTATATACATGGATGTTGGGATGTAAACTTGGGTCCAAAAAGATAAGTTCTAAACAGCCACCTCTTTCAGCCTTTCAATAAGATACTAAATTCTCTTCATTAAAATACTGAAATGTAAATTGAGGGTTATAGTCTAGGCAATGTTTAATTAGCAAACTGGATTACACAGATACTTGAGTTTGGGTTAAAATTTGTGATTGTTATTTAAAAATTTAATTCATAGTTTTTTGGTTTTGTGCTTTTTTTTAAAACTCATTTTCAGGCATTTTTGGAACTGGCAACAGAGGAAGCAGCTATTACCATGGTTAATTACTATTCTGCTGTGACACCTCATCTTCGTAACCAACCAATTTACATCCAGTACTCCAATCACAAAGAACTAAAGACAGATAATACATTAAACCAAGTGAGTGTATTTAGGTACATAAATAATAGAGCTGATAGCATCTTACGAATCTCATAATAGTATATATGAATAGAAAATAAATTGCTTCTGTATGCATTTTCTTGTCTTTAGAATATTTTATTTTATATGTGTACATATTAAGTATTTATAAAAATATGTGACTTTCTGATACTCATTTTATAGTCTAAATTAATATTAGATTAGTTTTACTATTTAAACACTTTGTTAGAAATTTCTATTTCTTGTTACATTTTAAAGTTTTTAATATGGAAACTAGAACTGAGGGTTGGTTGAACATGTTTGAGGTCTGGGTTTATTTAGTTCCTAGTACCAAACAGCAAAACAAATAAACACTGACAAGCATCTGTAGTCACAGCTGGAGCTAGAAGTTAGATGCAGGAGGGGAGCCGGAGAGGTTGGAGAGACCCTTGATGAGATTGAACTTGTTACTATAAATTGTACTACTCTGTTGCTTAAGCTTAAGTTAGGACATGCAGTGTCTGCGATGTCTGTGATTGATTCTTAGTATTCTTCCATTATCAAAGTTTTTTGCTTTTATTTTTTACCCTAAAGATATATTTTCTTGAAAAAAACTAAGAGTTAAAATTGTATGAATTTGTCTTTTAAAAATATAGTACAGAAGATATTTTAAATTAATGTTAAAATAGATAAGAATATTATTAGACCCAAACATGTTGAATTGCTGTAATAGTCTAAGAACTTTCATTTTCTTTAATATAGTGCTTTTAAAGTTTACTATATGTATTTGCTTCAGTAAGATAGGGATGTATCTGGCTATTTGTTACATCAAAAACTTAGTTTCTTGTAGATTTTCTTCACTTTGTGAAAAGGGACTTGAAATTATTTTTAATAGCTTAGGAAAAATAAGCTATAAAACTTTTTCTTAAGGGATAGGGTTAACATGCCATATGCTTTTATTGTTTTAATTTGTACTAAAGATTTCATTCACTTTCAGTTGAAAAAGTTAGAAAGTATGCCAAAAGAAGTATCTGTTCTGTACCTCTTATTCAGATTATTTTGCTTTTATTCAATATCTGTTGGCAAATCATGAATGTACGTATTTAAGGAGTACAGTGTGATATTTTTATATTTGTCCTTTGTGTGGTAATCAGATTAGCTTCTCTACCACCTGAATTACATAATTTCTTAATGATGAGAATGTTTAAAATATTTTGAAATGTACAAGTAGCTGTAATTTTCATGATTTGTCATAGACCACTCAGCCCTATCCTGTTCAAAGAGCATCCATCCTTCAAGGATCCCTTTTGCCCTGGAAGCCAGTCTTCTTGCTACTTTTGTAGCAAGTTCTCGATGTGAGGTCATGTACAGCATTTTATTACACTTAGTAAACTGTCTCCTTAAAAAGAAGCTTATCCCAGTTTTATTTATTGTTTTAATTTTTAGATTTTTGAATACATTATCATTCATTCTGTGTAGTGCTATGGATAAATTAAATCCAGTGTCTTGAACGTGGTAGTTGAATACTCTCACTGGACTGTGCCTTCCATCATCAGTTTTAGAAAATTGGAAAGAAAGAAATATAAAAGAAAGGGAACAAAAATAGGGAATCCCTAGATAGATAATTTAAATAGTAGTGGTTACTTAAAGCTCCAAATAGAGGGGACTTTAGCATAATGAACTTCAAAGTGATTAGGAAATCACTTAGTCTAGTCTGTTTGATTACACACAGAAGGAATGTTCAAATTAAGTCAAATTTTTAATTTTCAAAAGCCCTTTAGTGTTTTTGTTTGTTTTTACATTGTAGTTGAGCACAGAGAATACTTTTCAGTTCTAAGTACAGTTTTGCAGAGTTTGAGTGGTATCTCCTTCAGTTTTACCTTTTAGTTTAGTTTATCTTGTTCTTATTTTCCTTTTTTGCTCTTTATTTTTATTCAAGTTAGAATGCACAGTTAGAATTTTCTGAGACTACATGTTTTTCTCCAGACTAAAGTAATGAGGAATTGGATGTCATGATAGAGCTGCTCTGCTCCACCATCCCCGTAACAGAGCCCTTTATTTTTAACTAGCAAACATGCCTTTTAGGACCTTTGATTCTTTTAAGGGATATTTTGTTGTTTTTAGTCTTGAGGTGATGAGTCAGAAGCAAGAATTGTGTTGCTTATTCATCTTCTAGACTTTTCCATTAATCTGTGTTTGTGCTCCCTATCTTGTCATCCTGCCAGTTGTTGCTCTGCTACCTTTTTTGCTGTTTTTGTTCCCAGTTCAATTCCCAGCTTGCTGTGTGTTCACTGTCCTCAGTCTGTCTGTTTCCATTCATTTTCTTTGTTCTGGAAATTTGATAAAAATCATTCTCAGCCTATTAGTATTTGGTGCATTGCATTGCACCATTGGTGCACTCATAGGCATTTTGGTATTTCATAATAGAAGAGAGGCAAGTAAATATGTGTTACCATAAAATACTCTAAAAATATCTTTCAGAATGTATCTGGAAATTTTTTCAACAGTTATACCAGAAACCACCTTAATTTATTTTTATTTTTAATTTTTTAATTTTTCGATTTCTTTTATATTTGAGCTTTAGCCTCTCCCCATCCTCCCAGTCTTTTTCCACCATTTCCCTTCACCTCTCCCCCATTCCCCAGTCCCCTCCTCTTCAGTCTACATCCAGGAGGGCTAGTTTCCCATGAGTATCAATAAAAACATGGCTTATGAAGTTGCAGTAATACTAAGCACCTCCCCGTGTATTAAGACTGGACTAGGTGACCCAATATGAGAAATAGGATCCCAAAAGCCAATAAAAGAGTTGGGGGCAGCCCCTGTTCTAGCTGTCAGGAGTCTCACAAGAAGACCAACTACACAACTGTAACACATGTGCAGAGTGTAGGTCAGTCCCAGACTTCCGAGTTGTCCGTTCAGTTCTGTGAGCTCAGGTTAGTTGATTATGTGACCCTTCATGTGGTCCTTTGTCTCCTCTGATTCCTACAGTCCTTTCTTCTCCTCCACAGGATTCTGAACTCTGCTGCCTATTGTTTGGCTGTGGTTCTGTGCATCTGCCTCCATCAATTGCTAGATGGAGCCTTTTTGATGACAGTTGGGCCAGGCTCCAATCTGGTCACAGGAGATGGCCAACTCAGGCTACTTATCTGCTATTGCAAGGAGTCTAAGCTGGAGTCATCCACTTAGTCTCCTGGGAGATTCCCGTGCCAGGCTTCTACCTGACCCGGAAATGTCCCCTAGCAGTCGTCCCCCCACCCCCCAGCACTCTCCCTCTCCACTCATTCCCCTCCATCCTGATCACTCATGTTCTCATCCCCTCTCGCCCTCAGTCCACTCATGAAATCTCTTCTTTTTCCCTTCCCAGCGAGATCTGGGTTGCCCTCCTTCCCCCCCTCACCACCACCCCTTTCTTGTTCCTAATCTCTCTGGCTTTGTGAATTGTAGCATAGTTAGCCTTTATTTTACAGCTGATATCCACTCACTGATATGAGTGATTACATACCATGTTTGTCTCTATCGGTCTGGGTTACCTCTCTCAGGATAATTTTTTCTAGTTCTGTCCATTTGCTGTTTTTCTGGTATCCTTGAGTAATACTCCATCATCTAAATATACCACATTTTCTTTAACCATTTCTAGATTGAGGAAGATCTAGATTGTTTTCAGGTTCTGGCTATTAGAAATAAAGCTGCTGTGAACATACTTGAGCAGTTGTCATTGTAGTATGAATGAGCATCTTTTGGGTATATGCCCAAGAGTGATAGAGCCAGGTCTTGAGGTAAGTTGATTCCCAGTTTTCTGAGAATCAGACTTCCTGACTCCCAAAGTGACTGTACCAGTTTGCCCTTCAACCAGCAGTGGAGAGATGTTCCCTTACTCCACATCCTCTCTAGCATGAGCTGTATCTTGTGTTTTTGATCTTAGCCATTCTGACAGGCGGTTTCTCAGATTCATGTTGATTTGCATTTCTTTGGCTAAGGATGTTGTGCATCTCCTCAAGTGTTTCTTGACCATTTGAGATTCTTCGGTTGAGAATTCTGTTTAGATTAATATCCCATTTTATAGTCAGATTATTTGGTTTATTGATACCTAGTTTCTTGAGTTTATTATGTATTTTGGAAATCAGTCCTCTATCGGATGTGGGGTTGGTGAAGATTTTTTTCCCATTCTGTAGCCTGCCATTTTGTCCTATTGACAGTATCCTTTGCCTTACAGAAACTCCATTTTCATGAAGTCCCATTTATTAATTGTCAATCTTAGTGCCTTTGCTCTTGGTGTTCTGTTCAGAAAGCTGCCTCCTGTGCCAGTGTGTTGGGGATTATTTCCTACTTTTCTACTTTTCTATTGGTTTCAGTGTAACTTGATTTATGTTGAGGTCTTTGATCCACTTGGACTTGAATTTTGTATGGGATGATGAATATGGTTCGATTTGAATGCTTCAGAATGCTGATATCCAGTTAGATCAGCACCATCTGTTGAAGATGTTTTCTTTTTTTCCATTGTACAGTTTTGGCTTTCTTGTTGAAAATCAGGTGTCCATTAGGTGTGTGGATTTATGTCAGGGTCTTTGATTCGATTCCATTGATTTGCCTGTCTCTTTTTATGCCAATACCATGTGGTTTTTATTACTATAAGAACTATAATAACTGTGGGTGGCAATACCTCCTGAAGTTCTTTTATTGCACAGGATTATTTTCACTATCCTGGATTTTTATTTTTTTCTACGAAGTTGAGTGTTGTTCTTCCAAGGTCTGTAAGAATTGTGGTGAGATATTGATGGGGATTGGATTGAATTTGTTATTGATTACTGCATGTAGGCATCTGAATTTGGGATGAATTTAAAACTAGGTGTTAATTCCTGTATTTGTGTTTGTTAGATGGGTGATTTGTTCCTTGACATCTCTTTTCTCTCTGGTCTTCTGGCATAAATGACCAAGGGTTTGGTAGCTAGCGTGTCTTCAGGTTCAGTAGGATGTCCTCTGTTTTTTGGGGTCCTATATGTCCTTTCTGGCCTGGCCTCTTGTCAGGCCAAAGCCCTCTTTCAGAATTGTAGATCAGGATAATGGAGGCCAGGGGAGGGTGGTTCAGACTGAGGTTCCTAGATCTGGCCTAACCTCTGGGAGACCACATTAATTTCTGCTCAGAAAATTTTAGTGTTAGTATGAAAAATACTTGTTTTTAATCCAGTGTCCAGTTGCTAAGATTATATTAGAAATAATGTTAAAGGTAATTTTAGTGAAAGATCACTTATAGTCCCTTCCTGCAGTATACCTGTTTCATAGAGTGAATAATTTGAAGTTAAGTTTTGTAAATTCAGTGAGTTTCTTTTTGAATGGTTTCTGGGTGTAAATATCTGTCCGGGTACGTTTTTTATTTGTTTTTGTTTTAAATAAATGGCATTGCCTATCTGTGTTAGCGTTGGTACCAAAGTACTTAGGTAACTGTTTTGAAACAAATACAGTAGAATATTTGAACTATAAAGACACAGTAGTATAATATGCAACAAAATGTAAGTGTAAATAATGGCTGAGCTACTAAGCTTTTTGTCTTGTCAAATTCCAGCGTGCTCAAGCAGTTCTTCAAGCTGTGACAGCTGTCCAGACAGCGAACACACCTCTCAGTGGCACCACAGTCAGTGAGAGTGCAGTGACTCCAGCCCAGAGTCCAGTACTTAGAATAATTATTGACAATATGTACTACCCTGTAACACTTGATGTCCTTCACCAAGTAAGTGTAATATAATTTGCATACTTGTTTATAACTTGAAGAAATAATATAGTAGGTAATAATGCCTTTATTTAAATGTTTTCACAGATATTTTCTAAGTTTGGTGCTGTATTGAAGATAATCACATTTACAAAAAATAACCAGTTTCAGGCTTTGCTCCAGTATGGTGATCCAGTAAATGCTCAACAAGCAAAACTAGTAAGTTTGAACCTCTTGGGATAGTGATGTGTTTTTCATTGACTTCTGGTATTAATTTAATGTAGAGTTTATTTTTAGAAATCATTTGTAACATAGGCTTGTGTTATATATTTGTTCATTTGGTACAAAACTTTCTGATCGTGATAAGATGGTGGGATTGCGTTGTATATGCAAACAGTTTTATGTAGCTTTTGATAGGTGTTTGAGAGTAACTTCAAGGTAATTTGGTTCAGATACTTCAATATAGATGTAGTGCAGATATTCTGATCAGCTCTAGTTACATTGTTTCTTAAGCCGTTTTTAAAGAATTCTTAAGAGTTTATTTTTGGATTTTTAGTCTGTGTTATAGTATATCATTTTTTGTTTTTAGATATGGAAGGTGAGACTATAGAGAAATAAAATTACCTCTTGTCGTGATGCCATTGGAAACTCAGATTCTTTCTGTGTAATTTATTCAATGATGTTTTTACTGTTTTACTTCTTTTGTCATGCCATCTCATTTAATTATTAAACCCTTAAAATTCATATTAATGTGAATGTTTTGAAACTATTAAGTCAGCTCTTTATCTTAGTCTCAGCCTAATTTTTTTTTACTTTTTATTCTTTTATTTTTGTACTAATCATGTTCCTTACTACCTCATTGATTCCTTCAGATCAAAATTATCGGTGTGAAAGTTGGACCAATTTTTTATTGTTTTCATTTGCTTTCACTTACAGTGTCATATTTGGCTAGTAAAAAATGCTTCAGATGGCAAAAGGCTATAGTAATAATGGCATAATTGTAATATAGCACTTTTCACTTTCTTAATATAAAACAGTATTAAGATTTAAAGAGCTTTATTATTTCTGAACTTTTCAAGGATTTCAGTCTAAACTGCTTGTTCTCAAGTTATATAATCTTATTTTACTATGCTTTTCTTTTCAGATACCGGTTAACTATTAAAATTCTTTCTTGCCCAAAATAATTATTCTTCACATGCCTTGCCTCCCAACTATGGACAGTTTTTATATTTATCGAGTTGCCAAAATTAATGTGGTATGAAATTATACTATTGGAAATGACTAGACCCTGTGAGTTTATAGCATTTTCCACAATGTCAGACATATTTGTAACTCGTATACATTTTCTTGATGTGTATTATATATTTGTTTGTTTGTGTCCGTGTATCTCTTATCTGCCTAATCCAGAGGAAAATATTGACAGAATCAGTAAACCAGAGTGATTTGAATTTATGCTACATTTATTACAGAGAAAACAGCTATTCTGTGTATCTTGTCTGAAACAATCTATAGTTAATGTTGGGAAAGAACCAGAATTGTTATATATATTCTTTTGTACAGATAAGCATCCAACCATACACATTTGTGATTATTTATATATACTCACTAACATTCTTTATGATAGAAGCCTAAAAATGTGATAATTTTAAGAGTAGTACACTTGGGAGACAGGGTTTCTCTGTGTAGCCCTAGCTATCATGGAACTCACTCTGTAGAGCAGACTCACCTCGAACTCACAGAGATCCACTTGCCTGTGCCTCCCAAGTGCTGGGATTAAAGATGTGCACCACCGCCACACATCTCAGTAATACACTTTCTTAAGTACACATTATGGCGGCTCAGCCTATTAGAGAAGCAAAGGGGTGTTTACTTTCCACATTTAACTTGCCCTGTTTTTTTTTGCCATATAAATGACATGGGAATCCCTTTGATGATTATTACATACAATAATATTATCTAGTACTTAAAATGCTTTCCGTTTTGTTAGTGTGGTCAGAAAGTAGTTATTCTTGGAGCAATCTTTGTACAATCTTTTAGTTGGTAGCACTATTTTACACAGTGTCAGATTACACTTTGTTGTGTCTCTCCTTTTAATTTGTCTGATTTTTAGAACATCAGATGGAAACTCTAGTAGTTTCTAGCAAAATCTGATACTTAACCTGACTTTCTGATAAAAGGCATATCTCATTACCTGTTTAAAATCAGTAAAAAACAGACTCAGACTTCATTCTTTGCTGCCTTGGACTGTGTTAGTAATAATTGTCTCATCTACTTTGATTTTTGTCTTCCAATTTCAACTGCTTATCTCCAGGATCTCAAATATGCCCAGTTCTAGTGAATTTGCTTCAGATCTTGCTGATTCTACTGCCCTACATGTTTCTCATTCCCCATCCTTTCTTCATTTTCATTTATAATCAGACTTCTTAAAAAAGCTGTTTGCTGCTCATCTTTTATATTCTCATTTCTCTGTCTACTGTAATTTGGTTTTATTCATGTTTACTAAAACTCCCCTTCAACTGTTAGCCGTGATCATTACAGTAGTTCAGTTTAATTAGTAGTTTCCAGTCCTTATCTTGCTTAATCTATAGATAATATTTGACACTGAGAATCCCACATCTATCTGTCTGTCTGTCTGTCTGTCTGTCTGTCTGTCTGTCTGTCTATCTATCTATCTATCTATCTATCTATCTATCTATCTTATCTATATATCTATCTATCTAATCTTTCAAGACAGGGTTTCGCTGTAGTTTTAGAGTCTGTTCTGAAACTAGCTCATGTAAACCAGGCTGGCCTCAGTCTGCCTGCCTCTGCTTTCCAAGTGCTGGGATTAAAGGCATGTGCCACCACTGCCCGGCTTGAGAATCCCACTTTTTTATTTCTTGTTTTGTTTTGTTTTTTGTTTTTGCCTTGTTTTTTTTTTTTCCCTTCTTGTCTCTCACAATTTTTACCTAGATTTCTCCTTCCTCTGCAGTGGTTCTTTCCCCCTCTCCACACCCTGCTTCTATTGGGTAGACTTCTATTCACACAGCGTAGTTAGAATAGTGCTTACGCTAACTTGTGTAGCTCAGAACTTTACTAAAAGACCCAGACTAGGATTCTAGCCAATCATTGTACACTTTCAAATATAGAATGTTCACTGCAACTTCTGGTTTCTTGTTTTCCCTTTCTCAGCACAAGATGCCAACATTGTTCTCATTAACAAGCCAGAAAACATGGAGTTATTATTCTTTCTTGCCATCCTATTTCCAGATACTCATTATGATTCCTGAATTCCTGTTTGGTGTGTTCCTCAACTCTGTTTTCATCCTAGTTTAAACAGGTGTTGCTCAAAATGCTTTCTTCTGTTTTTTTTTTTTTAAACTTATGCCAGTGTGCAAAATCACATATTTGTAGCTGTAGTTTACTTAGTGCTTATGCTGGTAGAATTTTTTGTGTGTTTAAAATCAAGTAAAGCTGTGTATTTTCTGTCTTGTTTTAATAATGCATATAACCTTCATTATAGCATTCATACCTATATAGAAAATATTTTAATCAAACTCATTTATTATTACCTTTTCTTGTTCCCCTGCCATTTCTGTTGATCTCTTTCCTCTTCCATACTAGTTCCTTTTCTATTTCATGTCAGCTGCTTATGTGCATGTCTGTGTGTATACTTATGCACCATGTATGAGTGTCATAAGGATTACTTACAGGAGTGTGTGTCAAGGATTATTTACAGAAACAGGGGTCTTAGTTTTGTTTCTGTTGTGAACAGACACTGTGACCAGGGCAACTTAAAGAAGACTTTATTGAAGACTTAGAGTTCCAGAGGATTAGAATAGAGTCTGTGACTATCATCATGGCAGGGAGCATGTAACAAAGAATGGTCCTGAGGGAGTAGCTGAAGTTTGCATTTGATTCATAAACACAAAGCAGAGACATTTAACTGGGAATGGCATGTGCTTTGAAAGAAACCCCACTCCCAGTGACATGCCTCTGACAAGATCACACCCCTAAAACTTTACACTTTCCAACAACTAGAAACCAAGTATTCAAACATGAGCCTGTGAGGCCATTCTCACTCAAATCACCACCGGGAACAGCTTAACCTTGCCTACACTACTGAAGAAAATGCCTGTTCTTAGTAATCATAAATGCCTGCAGATTCTCACTGCCTTCTCTTTTCTCTCTGATAGAATACTGGCAGGTGCAGTCTTAAACACATCTTGTGCAAACAATTGCAGTTGCTGAGGGCTCAATAATGCAAGTCCATGTCATGCCCAGAAGACAGTTTTTATAAAACTCCACCCCTTCAGCTATCTCTTATATCCTGTGTCTTGGAGGGAATGATATAGTTTTGTTATTTAGTGCTGAGCACTTAATGTGTGCAGTAACTGCTGCTTACTGCCGAAATAAGCTTCTCTAAGCCACAGGTAACAATAATACTTATGTGGTCATTAAAAATATACTTAAAAGGCAGTTACAGAATATCAAAATTTTTGTCACAAACTCATTTTATGCACTATGACCTGAGCTTCTGATCCTTCACCAAAAGTATGAGTAGCATTGGTCTAAGTCATCAAGACATCATCCTTTTGCAAATCTCTGCTTTAGCATCTGTGGTATTCTTTTGAAATCCACCAGTTCAAGATCTTTTTGTTCCCAGTATTTTTCCACAGACTACATACATGATGACATCAATTTAGTCTGATTACTTACATTCCTAATGTTCTTCAGTGACTACATTTTTGTCCTTAGAATAAAGTCTGTAGTCATTAGCATGACTTAGGGAATTGTTTCTCAAGTCTCATTTCCTTCTTTTTCATCCATGTTAAATGTCTTTAAATGCTGTGTAGTTGTACATTCTCTGATCTTGGAGACTTAGTTGCCATTTCATTTGCTAATACGGCTTTTCTCTTCATCTCTTACACAATTCAGCTGGGTTTTGTTTGTTTGTTTTAACCAAATTCCAGCGTAGAAATTTCGTTATGTAGAACTCTTTCCATATTGTACTTTCAATTATGTTCTCTTTCAATTATTTCTTACAGGGAGAACTGTTTTTTTTTTTCTGTTAGAATGAGTAAATAACTATGTCTACTTTGTTCTTTGCTTCATTTATTGAGCTCTGACATTTAAGGTGATAAACTGAAGCCATAACAATTCTTAAGCATTATCACAAAGTATATGGTCTTCATAATTTTGTAAGAAAACTCATGAAGTATAATGAGAAACAAAGGTATTCTTTCCATTGCCTTCCTAGTAACATTTTTAAAACTGGAATGAATAAAACTAATTGCATTTACATACCCCAGTTCTAAATAGCAAGATATGTGGTAGAATTTAGGTTATTTTTTGCAGCAAAGTTATAACACAATGTGTGAGTACCAACAATTTTTTTGTTTTTATTAGAAACAGTTTCTCATGAATATGTCTTCCTTATAAATACTAGAGTTGGTGCTGCATCTTCTAGAGTCTTTTGCACACTTGTGGGTTACTCGTCAGCTTTTATTAAGACAGCAACAGTAAAGCCAAGATGGTTGTACACTATGATCATGTCCCTCAGTCCTTCTTACAAAGAACTCAGTTTTATGCAGATGTTTTTAAGAGACATAATGAGATCATGCTTTGTGGATGGTTTACTTAAATTTGCTTAATAATACTACCTTTAATTTTTAACTTTCCACCTTCATAAGAATTTATAATGGTTTAGTTTTAAAGAATTGTGCATGATCTAGTGTAGAGTTTTGTTGCAGTTAGTTGATTTGAACTACTTTATTACTGTTAAAAGCCCTATTTTATATTTTTGATGTAACTTTTTTTCTCACTTGCTAACTACTGGACAGGATAGTAATATATTCAGAGAACTTGGAGTTAACTTAGAGCTCCCTAAAGCGTCAGCTAAGTCTTACGCCCAACAGTCTCTCACTATAACAATTATATACATTTAGTGCACATGGGCGTATCTGCAAATTTCACTGTACACTTATTATTGTATACTCTGTTTTAACATTTTAACTTTATTTTGATGCTTGTGTTTGGTCTATAAATTTTAATTTTCTATGGCAAATTTTTTTCAGTTATTTTTGCTTAGTGTCTAAACTTTTATTGAAAGAAGGAGCATTTGAGAAGTTTCCTTGCTACGCATTATCTTGAGCTTTAATTGCCAGTAATCTTTGCTCAAGCCAGATCATTGCATTCCTAATGGTTCCTGCACAGGATGGGTTTGTGTATCACTTCCTCTTTAGCGTTACAAGCACAGCTTGAAATGAAGCTTGGATAAAATTTTTTAGGCATTAATTTTCCTTCTCCCTTTCTTCAGAAACCTTTTGAAAATGTCTGGATTTCTGCTTTGCTCTCCTTTGTTCCACCTGATTATAATTTCAATTTCGTCTGGGTGTTTCTCCAGCTCGTACCAGTCTGTGTGTAACTGTGTATCTTTCATCTGCATGCAGATCTTTTCTAAAAGTTAAAATTGAAAATATCAAAGGGTATTGTAACAATTGCTACATTGACTGTGGATAATTTGGAATTCTACCTTAATATTGCTTTAATTTAAAGTAATGCTTTCAGAAATTTGTTGTAGATTGGGTAATTTATGTCAGTACTGTTAGCATTAACCTAGGGATTGTGATCCAAGCCATCTCTTCTCAGATGTTATTTTATGATAGTAATCAAATAATTAGTATGCTCCCTGATGATATTTAAATGTTTACCTAGGAGTAAAATTTGTCTACTCATCAACTGGTAGACATTTGCAACACTGATACTAACAGTTCCATTCAGACTGCATAGAAATCGCAGATTCTGTCTCCTGGCTCACATTCTCCCTACAGTAATGCCTTTACTTACTGTAAAGAGACACCTATTTTTGGTGCGTTATTTGCCTCCATAGGAGGATGTTGGATTACTTTACCTTAAATTGTTGATGAAGTTAATGCATTTGGTGACTACTTTTACGTGATATAGATTATTTTATGTGATGATTTGCTTGATCCAAATGTCATTTATCATAATGTGTATGAAATGCCTTTAGTTTTCACCATCCCTGTCATCTTCTGATGATGATTTTTTTTTCTGCTCTATAGTAAATACTCCTAACATTTTTGTAGATCAAGGGGAAAGGATTATTGTTCAGAGAGTATGAATATTTTAATGTTGTGAATGAATTCCAAACTGTATTACTTTAAACACCTAACCAACTATAGAAGTTTACTTTTTTGATAGACATTTTCTCTCTTCTAATTAAAATTAACTCATTATTCCCATTTATAGTTTGTTTCTATATTATATCTTGTTAGACTAGAAATGATTGATATACAGTATCAGCAAGTCATAATAATAGTAACATAGTTAATAATTCATGATAAACTTTCACATGTGGCATCCTTAATTTATTCTTAACAATAGCCCTGTAAGGAAACTTAGTGGCCCCTTACATTTTTATTTTCTATATTACTATACTGATACTCAGTGTTAAATAGTGGTTTAAGTCTAGGCCTTTTAACTCTAGACTTGACGCCCTTTTATTCCAGAATTTCTTGGAATGACATTGATCTTTCTAATTTCATCAGGATATTCTGATTCAGGTCAAACAGTTCATCTTAAGTGCTTGTTTTTATTTCATTTCATGAAAGTTTTACAAATCTTGGGGCTGCATTTCTTTGGTATGAGGCAACTTCATACAGTGTGGCATCCGGTAGTAGTTGTATCAACTCATTAGTGTTATCCTTAATAAGATGTGTGTAAACTTATTGTTAAAATGAATAAATGTTATTAGGGATGACTGTATGTGTAACTATTACGTGTTTTTTTTTTTTTTAAGCTCTTAGAAAGTGATGATGAAATGTTGTATTTTAGAGTTAGATAGCATTTCCTATCTAATGAAGGCAGTGAATGGTAAAAACTAACACACTTAGAATGAAAGTAGCCTGGCTTGATGTATGAAATTGTAATCTCTTTCCTGTTTATGCTGATTTTCAAATTTAAAATGGCTGATTCATTTTATTCACTTCCACAGGCCCTAGATGGTCAAAATATTTATAATGCTTGCTGTACCCTAAGGATTGATTTTTCCAAACTTGTGAATTTGAATGTAAAATACAACAATGATAAAAGTAGGGATTATACACGACCCGATCTTCCATCTGGAGATGGCCAGCCTGCATTAGACCCAGCTATTGCTGCAGCATTTGCCAAGGAGACATCCCTTTTAGGTATGATTTTTACTGTCTATACCACCTTTCTTCCATTGTTCGGTGGAAAAGTACCTGTTAAACTCCTGTAAGTATAATTAATTTTACATATTAAACCTTAAAAAATTTTGTTCATATTTTATAAGTTTTTGTTTTGTCTGTTCAGAAGAGTATATGAATTCCATTATAAGAAAAGCTTTAACTTGCTAAGTATAATTAAAAGTATTCATTTATCCCCTTTTTGTCACTTCATTTTGTCCTTATAACTCTCCTAAAACAAAAGGAGAAAAATTGGAATGAAAAAGAATGTTACTTATCAAAATATGTATGCTTCAGATTTGATATTTAAGCCTAAGGCCTTTATGCCTACTTCTTAGGGTTAATCTGATTGCTTTAGCAGTGTGCAGAAACAGCAAAAGTATTAACACAGTTAAAAATGGGAGTGTGGGTCAGTCGGGTATTTAAAAGCATAATGTACCATAAATCTTGAAAATTTGTAATTGAGGATTTTTCCATAAAATGTGTATTGCTCTTCCTTTGGACTTTGTTATTTATATCTTACCTTGCCCTGCAGTGCATTTGTGTTAATTATGTAAAATGCAGTGTAAAATAAGCACCTATTGTTGATTGACTGAGATTGGAGAAAAATTAGTTAGAATAAGCAAACTTATTTATAGTGTCAGAATTTAATAGTTTTCATGAATTTAATTTTTTTGGGGGGATTTTCATTTTGGTATTTGTAGTATTTTCATTTTTATTTATGTGTCTTTTCTCTGTATGTATGTTTGTATACCATGTGTGTGCACTGCCTGTAAAGGGCATCAAATCCTCCGGAACTGGAGTTTGCAGACAGTTGTTAGCTGCCATGTGAATTCCAGATTCCAAACCCTGGTCCTCTGCAAGAGCAACAGGCACTCTTAACCACTGGACAGTCTCCATCCCCAACTAATACTACTTTTAATTCAAGATTATTATCTAAACAAAATTCAAGATTTATGGTTGAGAGAGCATAAATAGCTCTTAAAATTTTAGTTTTTGTTTATGCCCATCATTTTAAAAATCAGACAAACGTTGACAATACAATAAATCTGTAGCTATTACATCTACTTGCAAATAGGTAAAATGGTTGGTATATGTATGTGATATGAGTTTAATGTTTGCTGTTATTTGAAGTCTGTTCTAACGAACACAAAAACTGACCCCCTTATAGTAATATTTGGTATCTCTAGTCCAACCACTACATCTTATTATGACTGAAATAGTACATGTTTTAGGTTACTAGGAGTGTTCTTGACAGAATCTTATTTGCTATGTGGGTCTTGTTGAAGCCTTATGAATTCATAGTTTAATGACCAAGTCAAGATTGAGGCCATAACAAATGATAGCTTTTGCTTTTAATTCTTGTCAGAACTTGTACAAAGAAGAATAAAGATTTGTAATTGAGTGACTTGTGGGTCTTAGGCATTCTCTAAAGTACTTGATAGGTATATTAGTGAAACTGAAATAGCCAAATAAAGTAGGTAGTGGTGTAAAGATTTTACAATCACTGGGAAAGGTAAAAAATCATGTACCATTTCTTAAAAAAAAAATTGAGGGTAAAATACAAAAAAAATCCATTAAAACATTGTTTATATATAACATTATAGGATTCTAAGTAGCTATGTATGTGCTTAGGTCCTGAGTAGAGGCATATTTTCTGTGCAATGTGTAACTTGTATATATTTTTGTGGTGATCTCAAGGCTTTGGTGAAAAACATTTTTTACACACACAAATCTTTCATGAATCTAGATATGACTCAGTTGGTAAAGTGCTTTTTCTGTTGGCATGAGATCCTACGTTTGAATCCCAAAAAGCCTTATAAGAAGCACAATGATGGCCATTTTTAACTAGGTGTAGAGTAGGGGCAGGAGGAAATGGAGAATCCTAATGCTTATTGGCCAGCCTTATTAGTGAGCTCCAGGTTAAATGTGGGGACTTACACTTGCTTTACTAAATTCTGTCATCTTTTACTTGTTTTAATTGTTCTACATCTGTAAGTGGGCTTTTTACTTTAACCATGCTCAAACAGTTTTAAAAGTAGGTGAGTTTAACTTTCAAAACTCCACTAATTCTGTAAGTTGTGGTATTCATAAGAGATAACATTTGTATGTTTTTGTTCTATCTCTCTTCTATTAGTACATTTTGGTATGAAATTAAAACCATTTTTAGCTTTTGAATTTTACTGTAGTTGTCATTTAACCAAGAACTTTTAAATAAAAATGATAATTTTGGTAGTTTATAGTAATGGATATATATCGTCATTGTTACTATGTTTTACTTCTGCAGTACATTAAATCTTTGAAAATGGACATTAAAGTATATTTTTTTATTAAAAGTGTTACCTTAAATTATTTCCTAAGACTATATTCCTAGAACTATTGACAATAATGTTAAAGATATTGATAGTTTGGAATTTTTCTTCCTGGAAGATATGTATTAATTTGAAATAACATAAAGGGTGAAGAAGGCAGTATTTTTTTCCTGTCAGTACAGCTATATTGGTTGAGACAATGCTATTGTATAGTTCAGAGTTGCTGGAAATGTGCTATTTTCCGTGGTTGGCCCTGCAGTTTTGAGTTTTCTCATTTAGCTTTGCCAGTGTTGAGATTATTGGTTTGATCCACTATTTCTGGCCTCATTTCTTGACTTCAAAGCATTTTCATGTACTACAGGAATGTCGATTGTGGTGAATTAGTTTGCAAGTTTTAAATACTTGGTGTTTATAGTTTTCAGGCATCTGGAGTTTTTCAGATGATGTGTTAGGTAGTTCTTCAAAATATTTACTTGAGACTTTTATTTCTTTAAGGGTAGGAGCTGAGTCTACAACTGTTACATTTCAGAAGGACCAGTGAATAAATAGTCTCACTGGTTTTTTGTTTTTTGTTTTTGTTTTAATAAATTTGGTGCCTTTTTCACTTTAGGGACAGGTCTTGATCTTGCTTAACTCCTGTTAGTCTTCGAGGTGCTGAGATTATAGTTGTATGTCTACGTCCAACTCAGTGTTGTATCCTTTCCACTTTGTGGGGACATCCAGTGTTTCTTTAGGGATGCCAGTGCCTTTTGAAATGATCAATCTTCACCTCTTAAGGTATTTAATCAGGTGACTTCAGAATATAACCAAAGTAATAGTGACAAGATTCCTTTCTTAGTCTTTCTGAGAACTTCCAAAACAATTGCTACAGTACTCCGAAATATTCTGTCGAATATTTTGGGGTGTTTACTTTTTACTTTCATTTTTATGTTTAGTTGCCTCAATGAATGTCATTACTTTTTAAAATCAGTATTACAAGTTTCATTTTAAGCAGTAACTACTTCTAAACTTATTGCTTGTACCTGGTTTCCCTACTTCTTTTTCTAGGAATCAGACTGTTTTGGAAAATGAGTTTATTCAGAGAAGGGAGACACGTGCTTTGTAGTTGGAAATGTAACATCTGAATGCATACTTATTAGCTTGCCACTCCATTTATTTACTCATATACTTTTTTCTGAGGTGGAGGTGGTCAAAAAATACTGATTATAAATTAAGACATAATCATTCTTGTCAAGGTAAATGTTAGTGTATTAAGAGGTGAATAGCTTTTAGAAAATTGCTAATTTTTCATGATCATGAAAAATTTTATGTTGCCACTTAAAAATATTAGAGCAACTAATTCATTAAAAGAATAGAACTTTTTGATATATTTCAAGATGAATAAAATAACACCCATTCTTAGAATAACAGCAGAGGCGGAACAGTTGATGATTATGAGATTAAACATTTTTATCTAGGTTAATTTGTATTCCTTGTGTGCTGACACTTTCTAAACTTGTTAGCTCTTGAAATTCCCACTGAAAATCAGTGGGAGTGGGTTCAAGGCATTCATAGAGTTTTTAATATCCCAAAATATTTTAATAAAGCAAGAGTTGAAAATTAACTGCTATTGGAATTTTTATACACTAAATTTTGGGATTTTAGTATTTATGAATGATGTCCTCATAAAAAGGCATGCTTCATAACCATTGCACTGTATTTTAATATTTTTATTTATGTCATAATTTACCTTGGCACAGTTCTGATGATAAAATATTACTTTATTGTTAAACTTGATTTACTGTGTTTCTTCTTTTGTATGCATAACTCTAAAATTCCCAAGTAAGCTTTTTTCAAAACTCTAAAGCTTTTTTCTGTTGCTTTTTAAGGGGTCATTCACATGGTGATGCTTTACAGTTTGCATTTGTATTTCAATCACTGTCTGTCTTAGAGTGAATCCTGCATTTCTGTAATCACATCAGTTATGATAACCATGGGTTTACTTGGGCTTTTTTTTCCTATTGTGTTCTAAAGCAAAGCATTGATACCATGTGTCACATCTCAACTATCACCACAGTATTCCCAGATGTTTTTTCCAAAACATAGTGTATCTCTACCAAATCAAGAATCATCTGGTTAATTTAATAGAAACAAGGGTCTCACTATGTCTATAGTTTGGCCTTGGGAATTTTTGTAGTACAGACTGCCCTCAATCTTAAAATGTTTTTCAGCCTCCTGCATGCTTACATAGCCAGACAGGCAGTGGATTTTTGTTCTTTTTTAAAATTATTTTTTCATTTATTGAAAATAGATTTGTTTTTATTACATAATATATCTTGATTATGGTTTCCCCTCCTTCTACTTATTTCAGCTCCTCTCCCCCAATCTGGATCCACTTCCTTTCTGTCTCTCAGTAGAAAGTACACAGGTTTAAAGAATAATAATAAAATAAAGTAGATGACAAAGCAAACAACCCCAAAAAGAGACATAAATAACAGAAGCACAGAAACTCACTTGTTTACACTCAGGAATCCCATGAAAACACAAAACTGGAAGCTTCAACAGGACTTGTAGTGTTATAAAAGACAAAAATAAAGAAGAGGAAAACAAAAGGCCTTGAAGTGATATTATAAAACAGAGAACCTATAGAGATACTGTTGAGTTCATTTTGGCCATTTGTTGTCCATCTACTGCTGAGCACGAGTCCTACCCTTATGAGCAGTTTGTTTCCATAGTAAGGCTCCCTAGGAGAAAGCTTAATTTTCATTTGCAAGAAGGTATCTATTGGAGATTGCTTCTGGGTTATGGATAGGAACATGTATGGGGCATGTGTCCACTTTGAATTTTAGTTCTAGGACCCCTTCTGGTGCAGACACATGCTGACACTGTGCTTGCTGCCTTTTTCTACATATGCTGATCCTCTTTATTTAGAGGGCCTTGTTTCCTTGGTACCCCCTTTTCTCCTCCAGCTCTTAAATTCTTTGCACCTGTCTTCTACTGAGTTTCCTGACCGCTGAGTGGGGTGGAATTTGATTGAGACATCCCTTTTATGATCAAATGTTCCAAGGTCTCTCACTCTGTATGTAGGTCTCTGTTCACATCTGCCAGGCAGCAGTTTTGTAATGTGACCAAATGTCTAGCCTGCATTAAATTTTATTTTTTAAAAATATTTATTTATGTTTGATATTTTAGGCAGAGTTTTATGTAGCTAAGGCTGAATTGCTCTGCCAGTCCCTGCATTTAAAAAAAAAAAAAAGCCTTTTTTTTTTTAAAGATAGCTTTGTGCAGAGCATGATCCTAAAAAAGATCTTGGTGTTGGTTGTTGCTCTGTCTCCCTAATTCCTTTTCATTATGTGACAGTCCCTTCTCCTGTTTGCCCCAACATCAGTTTCTTTGGCTTGATAAACCTTAAACTTTAAGATGTTGCTAGTTTTTTGTTGCTCTGATTATTTCCTTGTGTATCATAATTTGTTCCTCTATTCTCTGCATTTGGGCTTATCTTGGAAAAAGACCTGTAACATCTGGTTCAATCCATGTTTACTAACTTAGTTATGCTGGAGATTTATTGTGACTTAATGTGTTAATATGAAGCCTTCATTCTCTTCTTCAGCTAATGGGTTTAGTAATGAGTCCTGCCTTAGTGTCTTTCATAAAAGTGAGCGAGCATTTATAAAGATTGCCCTCCCTTCACATATTTTTTTTCCATTAGTTAGTAAAATCTAGATTTTTTTTCCTCTTTAATAAACTAGACCTATACTTTATATAATAAAGTGTGTGCAGAACAATTCTGGTTTTCCTTTCCACTGACTTTCAGGGCTGAAGGTGGTATGGGAGATTAAATCCAAGACCTCAGTCCTTTTTAGAGGTA
Organism: Myodes glareolus; assembly: GCF_982192425.1. Lineage (NCBI taxonomy): Eukaryota > Metazoa > Chordata > Mammalia > Rodentia > Cricetidae > Myodes > Myodes glareolus. The sequence continues at coordinate 37,845,349 of NC_142042.1, forward strand.
CGCTGCATCTCATCTGCATCCCTAGGCTTCTATAGAGCAATAAATTCCTCACTCTTTGGTAAAGAAAATAGTTGCTAGACAGCTTTTGCTGTAAATAGTTGTATTTTTACAACAATTTATGAATGGATTGATACAAGTATTCTTGCCAAGTTTATGTATTGGTTTTTAATAAATAGCAGAGGAATTTATATCACATCTCTTTTACCATGAATTGTGGGAACAAAAGACCCAGATGTGACTGTAAAATGATAAAAGTTTGTAATGTCATTTACTTATTTGACCCTCTATTTCTCTTGTTTGCGCCTCCTTCCCCGTCCCTACTTTCACGTCTCTTTTTAGAGTCTAAATCCATATATGACAGAACAGAGGGGATGAAATCTTTCATAGAGGATGTTAATCGTTTTGATGAAGTCTTAATTTACTGGCTGCTGTCTCTGTGGTTTGTGGTGCTAAATTGTGAAGGTGTTCTTCAGTTATATAGTTTAATTTCATTATCCATTTTGAATTATTTTTGTATGAGGCTTGGGACAGTTTGTTGTTTTGTGTGTGTGTGTGTGTGTGTGTGTGTGTGTGTGTGTGTTGTTTTTAAACTAGCAGATTCTCCTAGACCAACCAAGACTAAATGTCTGTTGTTGAATTACATTTTTTCTTTTTCAAATAATAATTAGAAATATGGTTTGGATTTAGTTTTGGTTGTATATTTGTGTATGTGTGTATGATCAGTTCATGCTTCCATTTTTTGTCAGTACCAGATTGCTTTGGTTACTTTAGCTCCATATTAAGTATTAATATAAAAAGGTTTCCATCATTTTGTCATTTTCTTTTTCAGGATTACTTTGGATGTGTTAGTGCCTTGCTGTGAATCTTCTCTTTTTTAACAAAGCATTTCCTGAAATTACATTTGCCCACTGGCCTGCTTTTTTGTGATTCTGTGACATACACAGAAAAGTTTAAACAACCTTTATGAGACATTATATGTATTATATTTATTTTATAACAGTCACAGGAGAAAAACTGCAAAAGCAGACAGTAGCAAATGAGCATTGGAGCAGTAAGGAATAGCACTATTCTCATTGTTTCAGATGTATGTACTAGTGCAACCAATTTAAACCTAAACTGATCATCCTTTTTCAATTGTTCCGACTTCTAACAGAAGGTTCTTAACCAATTATTTTGATTAACTGTATCTTATCTTAATGAGATAGTTACAGAATACTTGTAAACTTATCTCTTTTGACATTAAGAGGCTAATAATTCCAATATAAAATTCATATTTCACAGAAAACATCATTCCTAAGATCTTGCTCTGTAAACTCTTGTGGCACTATTTCATTCATATTCTTTCAGTTATTACATATGTCATTCAAAATATTCGCCGCTCATAAAATACAGAAGCTTTATAGTGTATTTGTTTATACCAGGTCCTTGGTGCATAAAACCTTCCCAAAGGAAGAATCACTCAATTCACTGTACTCAAAACCACACTATGTGTATTTGTTTACCTCCAATTGCAACCAGTCTTGTTAATCTCTTTCCACTTGAATACAAAATCTGTGAGATCAGAAACCTTCACAGTAACATGAAGAAAAAAATATGCTTAAAAATCAAGAATCTAATTGAAATGTTTTTTTGCATCTTCTGATTTCTAGTTAGTGAAACTCCCTGTATAATCTTCACCTCAAACCACAGACAGACTTTATACCATGTCATCTTCAACAGCATAGAGAGGTCACGCACATCTTTAGAGACATTTCTCTATTTACTCATTATTATCTGTAGCTGTCCATTTTTAAAACTACAAATTTCTGCTTTTACTCTTAATAGAGTCTAAAATTGGAGCATGAGATGAAGAAATGTGGGAAATTAAGTGCTAAAGTATTACATCTTAATGATGAATACTTACAAAGAATGAAATACGAAGATCTTTATCAGACAATAGGAGATTTAGTGTAGAATTTTGTTTTGAAGCAGGGTCTCACTGTGTTACGCTGGCTGATTTAGAACTTACTATATAGATCAGGCTGGCTTCCAATGCACAAAAACCCATCTACCTCTGTCTTCCAGTGCTGGGATTAAAAGTATGTACTACCATGCCAAGTATAAAGTAGAATTTTGAGTTTTAATGTAAATTTTGGCAAGATTTGTGAGTTTAGAAGCCAGAGATTAATACATAAACTTCATCTTACAATTTTCCAAATATAAGAGAATAAGGTAAATGCTGAAATTAAATTTTGGAAGTATACAACATATTGTGTGTCAAAATAAGACTGAGGCTGGGAAAATAGTGGTAAAATTTCTTCCTTACCAAGTGCAAGGCCGTGGTTTCAATTTCCAGTACTCAAAATGAAAATTGATGGCTGTAATAGTTAGGATTAAAATTAGAAGTGACTCTTAAATGCAGTATGTGCCATAAGATTATTCACAAAAAATAAAAAGTGTATTAGGAAGAAGTAGATGATATAAAAAGACAACATTAAATTAATACCCAGAAGATGTGTGTCAAATGAAGGAGTAATGGCATTACACAAAAAGTAAAGTAAAGCATTACCCAAGGGAGAATATTTGCTGTGGCAGAATTCACTTGGGAGTTGAACTCCAGCATTCCTACATTGAAAATCTGACTTAACTTTAGTGTCTGGCTCAATACATTTGCAATGACCATAATGGTGATAATCCAGAATTAAATACAATGATGCATATGAAGGGTTTTACTCAGTGTTTAGCATGTAGCAAATGTCTGTTACATGTTGGCAGGTATTTTTCAGGTTAAAATGGCAGGTACTTCTTTTTTCAGGCTAAAGTTAATAGAATTGGTTGTATATTGGATCAAGAAATAATGAAGATAATTGAGGCTTAGAAAATACACCTTTTAAATAGGACCATTATGAGACTTATAAGGAATTTTTTTCATGTTCATACTGGAAAGTTAGTTCCCAAACTGACAATAGCTAATGATAGTTTACATATTGTTTCAACAAAGGTTTGTGGTTTAGAGATTTGATCAAAGCCTTTGTGGAAGTATTAAGAGGTGATGAGACTTTTAAGTGGAGTCTGGTAGGAGATTCTTAGGGGATGTACTATAAAAGAATTGTTTTAGTGGTTCTCTTGAGATAAGGTTTCTGGAAAACAGTGGGACCTGCCCCTCCCACATACCTCCCCTTGCCATCTCTTTTCACAGGTACTTCTTGGTACTTAAAGTCGCTCTTACCATATGTGACTGCCAGAAAGCCAAATAAACTTGTTTTTACAGTACCTGGTTTCAAGTAGCTTGTTGCAATAAAGGAAGATATGTTAATGTATTTAGCTTAAAGAGTTTCTAAATCATTAAAATTATAGTTTATCCTTCATGTTTATGACGTGTTTAAGTTTTACAAAGGATCAGTTATCTTGTAAAATAATTCATTTGGCATTTATATAGAAGTTGCAATTTTATTGGTAAAGATAATGCACCGTGAAACATTTTTTAAGTTTTTTTTATAGCCACAAGTACTTAGGTAAAATCTAAAAAATGTCTGTTTTAGTCAAAGATAATTTCTCAGAGAAAATTATTTGGGAAGAAAAACTGAAGTCTGTCCACAGAGGCTTTAATGTTTGATAAGATCTTAAGCTTTGTCTATGGTTTGGAAGTGGAAGTAGTTTTCCTGTTGCCCACCTAGGGGAAGAAACTATAGAAGAGAAAAGCATAGCATGTTATTAAGAAAAAGTAGTGGTTGCCACAAATCTTAAACCACTGGTTCCATACAGCAAGTTGCTTGTGACATAACTGTCCATGTCCTTTGACATAATTTGATTAACCTACTTTGTAGCTTGATAACCAAGGAGTAGTGATAATAAATAGATTATGAATTATCATTTAAATAGATAAAAATAGTAATGGAGTCTTCAAAACTTAAATTTTACATTTTGATAATATTTTTATTGTCTCCTTTCTTGCTAAGAGGGAGGTAAGTTGCTTCTGTTTTGAACCCAAACTTTTCTTTCATGAAAGTTTTCTTTTTATTAATGCATAATATGTATTGAAAACTGTCTCTAGAGTCTATAACAATTAACATTTGCCTTTTAATTCTCAATTATTTTAGGTTCATTTAGATAATTTTTTTAGTTTTATGGCATTTCCTGTCCTAAAGCTTTATCTAAATATTTTACCATTAAGTTTGCTTCCTTATAAAACCTAAAAACCCAAATTTAAAAGTCAAGTATTTTTTAAAACTATTAGGCTTAAGTAGTTAGAGTTTTGAATAAATTTTAATTAGTTTTAAATTTTTGATAATTTTGTTAGATTATTGAATCTCTGTCATGGTAGAAATGTATCTTAAAAGAAGTTTTTTGTTTCTTTCTGCCAAAAGTAAAGTAGGAAGTATATTCAGAAAACTTAAATAGATTGTGTTTATATTTTAAGAATAATTTTTTTGAGAACTCAGCAGGTAAATGAGTAAGAAGTGATTTAGAACTGTCTTAGTAGTAATTCTAACCATATAGCCTGGTATTCCTTTACAGGTGTCACTACAGCATTTTCTTATCTTTGCAATGAGTTGTTTGTCTTTTAAATTCCTTGTATTTTTAATATAAAGTATAATGTTTACAAAGTGTTACTGAAGATTGTGGGCAGTCTCCTAATGCTTGTTGGGGTCCACAAAGTCAAAATTTCTGACATTAATACTAAAAGAAATTTTGCCTTTTTGACTTTGACTTTCTTACTGGTATGTTTAGGGGTTTTGTTTTCTGTATCACCTTTAAGGCTAATAGAGTACATAATTGTTTGTTCTCTTAGTTTTAATTTTATTGTAGCAAATGTCAGTAGATATAATTCAGGTAAATAGGTAAACAAAAGCTTGTTTTTCTCAGTAATTTTTAAGTGTAAAGGGGGATATGAAACCGAAAGGTTTCAAAATTTCTTTAGCTTAGGTATAAAGGTCAGGAGCACTCTAGCATATAAACAGAAATTGCTAAGTTAAGAGGCCAGATGTGCAGAGAAAATACTAGGGGGTTGGGGATTATTGATGCTATTTTATTTTTGTGTTATGGTTGGTTTTTCAGGGAAAATTTTCTGGGTTAATGGCTCTGAGAGCTTTTCCTTGCCTGTTTGAATTGAAAGTAGCCCATAAATGAAGTTGACTTTATGTATTATTGTGGGAAAGAACTTACCAAACAACTGTTTTTGAATTTTGAAATCCTTGTATTAAAATGTGTTGCTTAACATGGAGCACTTGTTTTTCTATTACACTCAGTATATTGCAGTTGGTAGCTTTGTTTTTGTTTGTTTAATTTTGCCACGACTAATTCTGCGTCTCATAAAGACCATGGAATTTAACAGAATTTTAAATTAGCTTTTCTTCCAAGAGGTAGTCAATTAAAGCCACTAAAACAAAGAAATGATTTGACAATATAATTACTACATCTGATATTTCCACTATTATTAAATAATTGTATTGTCAACCTAAGTTGAATGCTTTGTACATTCAGCCAAACTGCCTGAAAATACTGGGTGTTTTCCTAATGTTGTTACTTTTTTTTTCTAATCATGCAAAGGTCAGTTACCACGAGCATATAAGAAAAAACTTACTGAGTACAAGTATCTGTAGTTAATAAGTATATATACATATATACATACCTTGACAAAAAATACAATTTTACTTTGTTAAATGGACATAACCTGTGAGATGTCATGAGAAGTATTATATTTAATAAGTCAGGGACAAGGAGATGGCTTTGTGGGTAAAGTGCCTGCCATGTCAAGCCCAAAGAACAGAACCCTCAGAAAAAACCTGGAGTGGCAGTACTCCTGTAACCCTAGTGCTAGGGTTCAGGGGCTGTGGAAGCTTATCTGCCAGCCAACCTAGCTAGCTGGGTAGTGAGCTTCAGGTTCTGAGAGAAACTACCTTAAACCATGAAGCCAAAGAGCAACACAAAATATTGGGGCCGCACCCAAGTACACTTCCATTATCAAGTACACATACCACATACAAGAATGAATAAAATAGCTTAGTAGCCAACAAAAGGTTGGGCCAGGATTACAGAACACATATGATGGTACTTGGTGGTTTGTTACTGTATTCTTACTTTTCTTTAAGCTGGAACATTCTGAAACAAAATGTAACAAGCAAGGAAAGTGGGCAAAAAGCTGAAAAATACCCCCACCCAGAACAACTTCATAAATGAGAATCTTCATTCTAGTTAGTGATTGAGTACTCACAGGAAAGGAAGAAAAGCTGAATGAAGAATTGGAGGAGGTGACCATGTCAGAGACTTAGGAATTTTGTCTTTAACTCTAGAGACTTTCAGTGGAAGGTTGGAGCAGTCAATGTAAAGCCCACCTCAACCTTGCTAAGAAAGTATAAGTCTCTGGCTCTGAAGGTAGCTGCAGCCTCACAGGAGCACATAAGAACACTGCAAAGAGAGAGTGAATTTACACAGCCACAGCAAAGGGCTCTTTCTAAGCAAGTATGTCATGAGATCTGTGTGTGTAAATTCTGTGTTGTTAGCATTGTACTTAATGAGAAATAGGTGAATAAGAATTTAAGGGTTGAAGTAGTTGGGCTTCATTGTGTGTTTACTTGAGTAAAAATTAAGACAAATTGTCCTTTGATTTTCTTTAATATTTCTATGTGAATTGTTTAATAGGATTTGTCTGCAGTAGCTGAATTTTATAGGAAAACATTTATAGGAACTGAACTATATATTTTTAAGTACAGAATAGTTTCAAAATTAGGTTATAAAAGAGACAACACTTGTGGAAATGGGATGGTGGGTACCCTTGTCTTGAAGGTTTTCTTGTATTTACCTCTTACTGTAAAATCATGGAAGTGAAAATTGACTTCATACTTTGTTAGCTTTTCCATAGGGAAGATACAGAACTATCATGTCTGTAATATGCTAACATTTTACAGGTATGTACCTTAGTTCAAATAGTAAATGACTGTTGAAATCAGTTATTTTTCTATAACTGCTCCACACCAACAAAATATTTTTCTAAACATCTTAAAAATTAACTTACAGGAACCATTTGGACCGGCCAGCCATAAGCCATGCAGCCATCGTGCTTAAATTGGTTTTGTAAACGACTTGTGTGTGTTTCGTAAAATATGCTTTATTTTAAAATTAGGGCTTCCTGTTGCAGCTGTTCCAGGAGCTCTCAGTCCTTTGGCTATTCCCAATGCTGCTGCAGCCGCTGCCGCTGCCGCCGGCCGAGTGGGTATGCCTGGAGTCTCAGCTGGCGGCAATACAGTCCTGTTGGTTAGCAATTTAAATGAAGAGGTTAGTGAAATAATTTTTAATGCTTTTTCATCTCCATTTCATTTGTGAAAGTTTTCATATTTATTTCATTTTGCACTTGCCTTTCCTTTTATGTATATTCATTAGCCAAAATATCTTTTGTATTTCTGCTTCTGAATAAAATTTACATACTTGTTTAGGTAGTACTGTTTTTTTAGACAGTCATATATCTTTATATATGTTTATATATTTTAATATAGCTGCCTATTTTTCCTAAGAAAAATATGGTGAAGTACCGTAGTTTGGCTTTTTATTTTTCTGTTATTCTCAAAGGCAAATATGATCTAATTTTGCAAATGTAACTCGAAAACAATTTTGCCCTTTGCCTTTTCTAATGATTTGCTTGTTCATTTCATGCTTATGTGTCATTGCATTTTTTTTAATCTTATTTTGTGTGAACTACTCTAATACATTTTTCTTTGAAGGTTCTTCCAAAGATCTTGACGAGGCACTCTTCCAGTCTTTCTTAGTAATTTTTTCTTTGCAGTTTTTAGTCATTGTCTTCTACAAATATATTTCAACTTTACCCTGCTCCCTTCTTGTTAAATGAAGTTGCTGTTATTTTCTTCAGTTGTACATTTTATGTCTGGTATATTTTATTTTGATTGCTATGAAAGCTGGTATGAAATGTGGGACCCTCAAATGTATCAGTTTATGGTGTCTAATTTGAGTATTTGTCTCATTTATGATTGGCCTCTGTTAATAATGGATATAACTAATTTTATCGTTTAATACTGTTACTATTCACAGTTCTCTGCATGCTAAAGTGTTTGAATCAGAGTGCCTTTGTTTTAAGACTTTTGCCTGCATTTCATAACCAGCCATGCTTATGCAGTTAAAGTTCAAAGTTTAAAATTCCTATGCATGCATTCCTTCCCTATGTTGAGATGAAATGCTGTAATTTACTCTTTGATATAGATGTACTTTACCCATATTTGTCTTGGATGACTACATTTTGCTCAGTTTTTCTTGTACAGTACATAAACCAACCATTTTCTGACCAAATTCCTGCATTTCCTATGTACTGACCTATATTTTATTTTTTTTTGTTCCCCGATTCCTTATTTTTTTCTTCTGCATTGCTGTTTCCCTTCCCCATTTCATCCTTTTCCCTGTGTGTTCACCTCCCCTTTCCTTGTCTTTTCCCAAATGCCCATTCCCTTCCCTGTCTTATCCTTTATTTTCCTTGTCCTTGTCTTCATTCCCTGTCTCCATTCCCTATGTTCATGCTTCTGTGCTTGAACAAATGTTCCTCGGACCAACTTGCCCCAATTAACCGCCTTGAACCATGATCCATGACCACCTCACCATTCTGCGGGAACCACCCTTCGTTATGGATGATCTGTTCATCTCCGCTCTTCCTCGACTCTTCTCTCTTCTTGTCTTACGCTGCTTGCTCTTCTCTCCTTCTAAAGATGGTTACGCCCCAAAGTCTGTTTACCCTCTTCGGTATGTTATTGTTAGCACTATACTTTTATTATTGATTTGATTTTTTTGTTTCACCTTAATTCTTATTTGTAGCTAGCACTTTGGCTTAAAGTTGAATAGTAAATCTTTTGCTATTTTTCTTTGCTATTTAAAACTCTCCATAGACACAAAGTTTGTTTTAATGCATGCTGATTTATTTTGCATGGTTTTTAATTTAATATCATTCACATAGCTTTGAGGGTTTATCAAAAATTATTCTTTTCAAAATTCACTGTTCAAAATCTTGTCCTTCTTTATTCATTTGTGCAAATGGTGAGATTGAGTGAGTGATCATGTTGATGTCTGAGTGTTTCATTGATTTGTCAGATAATCTTTAGTTGGCTTGCATATAAAATTAATTCCATTTCTGGATTACCTCTTTGTGGCTCCACAAAAAGGTGTTTATGGAGATGTGCAGCGTGTGAAGATTTTATACAATAAGAAAGACAGTGCTCTGATACAGATGGCTGATGGGAACCAGTCACAGCTTGGTAAGAGGAACATTCTGAATTTATTTTAAGATTTCTATTCCTGTTTACAATTAGAAAAGAATTGTTCAAATAGGTCATAAAACCCTGGTTAATGTCCTTGTATTCTAAAATCATTTATAAGAATCGATTCAACTTAGCAATGAAAAGGAAAATTCCTTAGAGATGTTAAGTTTTACAAAATGAAAACTCTTTATCAGTGGTTAATAGTAAAATGTAGTCAGTCAAGTTACATGTATATTGTTGTTTTTTACATGCTTCAATCTAGAATACAGCTGTATACTTAGCATGTAATAATCTGTAATCTGTATTCACATCACCGAACTAATTAAATTAACAATTTAATTCATTAAAATTTAAGTGATACTACCTTATTCTGATTGCATTCACATTTTTTTAAGCTTTGAAATTTACTACTTTTAATGGGATTAATATTTTTTGATGTTATAACTATCTGAAACTGTTAACTTAGCTCAGTTAAAATAGAAAACTGTCTGAGTTTCTGATTTAAAATTATAATACCCATGTTAAATATGCTACTGCTTTCTCCTTGGTTTGTGTGCATATCTCTTTTTGTGGTGACTTATTGACATTATTTTGTTATAACTGAGTCGTTTTTGTGAGGTTTTGGTTGTTCTGGGAATCAAATCCAGAAATGCAGAGATCTTGCATATGCTAGGCAGGCCGTCTGAGCTATAGACCCGTCTCACTGTTGTTTTTGTACAGTAACTTTTTTGGGGGTGGGGGGATTCAGGACAGGGTTTCTCTGAAACAGTCCTGGCTGTCCTGGAATTCATTCTGTAGACCAGTCTGATCTCAAATTGAGAGATCCACCTTCCTTTGCCTTCCAAATGCTGGGATTAAAGGTATATACCAGCACTGCCCGGCTACAGTAACTACTAAGACTTACTTTAAACAGGTGATATTTTAGTCTTTATTGTGCTTAGTTGATATAACACAATGCTCAAAGTATGAATGATTGAGTTCCAGACCATGGAGGGCTGTCTTGTTGAGCTTGGATAGAGCCACCCTTACTTGTACTATTAATGTTTTTACCCATTATGAGCATATTGAATATATCCGCTTCTTTCTTTGCTTCAATAGACTATCTGACCAGAGAAACTTAAGGGAGAAAGGGTTTATTTTGGTTTACAGTTTAAAGGTATTTATTCATCACAGTGAGATACATCAGTAAGAGTTTGAGGCAGCTGGCAACATGGAATTCTTAGCTAGGAAGCAGAGAGTGATGAATGTTAGCTGGAGTTCGACTTGCTTTATATAACCTTGTCTAGTCCAGGATGCAAGCCCATGGCATGTTGCTGTCCATAGTTATTGTGGGTCTTCCCATCTGAGTTCATCTTGATCAATGTTATGACCCTTTAATACACTTCATGGCGTGGGGACTCCCACCATAAAATTCTTTTTGTCGCTACTTTATAACTATAATTTTGCTACTGTTATGATTCATAAAGTAAGCAACTGATACGTATGTTATCTGTTATGTGGCCCCTGTGAAAAGGTCATTTGACTCCTAAAATGGGTCACAACCTACAGGTTGAGAACCCCTGATCTAGATAATCCTTCAGAAGCTTGTCCCCTAGATACGGTCGCTCCTGTCATGTTTACTATCAGTATTAACCATTGTGTTGTTTAGAAAGTGAAGAAACCTACTAAAAACAACCCCACTTCTAATACTAGGCAAGTTCTCTTCTTTGAATGACAACCTGACAGGTACATCAAGAAGCCCTGTGATGTCCTATTTTTCACTACTGTGTAGGCACAATTGTTTTGTCTTTATGTATATCATAATTTGAAGGGAGAAAATAATGATTTTGATAAATTTTAGTGAATTTAAAGGTATAGGATATCCATAAAGGATATTTAGTGCAATCTGAACTTTTACAACTTTTACATACCACCAGTAAATATCTGCAAAGAAGTCAGAAAGTAAATGAGGCGTAGACTTGGAAGTATAACTATGTTAAAAAGTAAGCTTAGACTTTGTTCCTAGGTATTTGTGCTAAGTATTAACAAGATCAGGTTCATAACCGGTGAAAGTCTTTTTCTGCTCGTGTATAGATTGGGTGGGCGGGGTGGATAGAAGATTCAACAGTAAGGCAGATAAAGAATTGAGTTATCCAGACCTTTAAAAAATGCCAGTGGCCAATGAGAAATAGAGGGAACGTAAATTTGATAGGGAACTGAGAGGAATTATTGCAAAACCCTGCTGACCAGGAGAGAGAACTCAGTAGGAAGAGAGCAGCAGAAGGGTGGGAGTGTTAGCAGTGACCTAACCCAGTTTGTCGTTAGTGTTCTCGCAGAAGACCGGTTTGTAGAGCTTCTTTTTCTATGAAAGAAGCTCTTTGCTACAATACCTTGTCTAGTAGAAACTGAAAATGAAGTTTAAGTTTTAGCTACCAGTTCTTATGCAAAATTCATGGTTTATTTTTAAATTGTAAGGAAATACAAATTTTTCAAATTAGAAATATTACTTTCATATTTTAATAGATAGTCTTTATTTTCTAGCCATGAATCATCTTAATGGGCAGAAAATGTATGGAAAAATTATTCGTGTTACTCTCTCTAAACATCAGACTGTGCAACTACCTCGAGAGGGACTTGATGATCAAGGGCTAACAAAAGATTTTGGTAATTCCCCATTGCACCGTTTTAAAAAACCTGGATCCAAAAACTTTCAAAACATTTTTCCTCCTTCTGCCACCCTTCACCTGTCTAATATCCCGTGAGTATTCCAGCTGACTTACTGAGGATATTCATCTTCTTTAGCAAAGCATAATTCTTATTATTGGTTTCTATTAATTTTTGCTCTTTCTGCCTATCTTTTTTAGTCCTTCTGTAGCAGAAGAGGATCTGCGAACTCTGTTTGCTAACACCGGGGGCACTGTGAAAGCATTTAAGTTTTTTCAGTAAGCATGCTTCTTTGTCTTTAAATTTGTGACTTGATAGAAATTAAAATTTTCTTCAAACATTTTTGTATTCTTTGTTTAACCTCAGATGAGTAAAAATCAAATGTTTAAACTCTTATGAAGTATCTAATTTCATAATTTTGTTTCAGAAGAGATCACAAAATGGCTCTTCTTCAGATGGCAACAGTGGAGGAAGCTATTCAGGCTTTGATCGACCTTCATAATTATAACCTTGGTGAAAACCATCATCTGAGAGTGTCTTTCTCCAAGTCAACAATTTAAGGAAGGGAAGCTGAAGATTGTGGGCAAATCACA